>NW_028292581.1:956285-1097761 GCF_029948245.1 Actinia tenebrosa | reverse complement strand
ACCACCGCCAGCAGCATCACATCAACACCACATCAGCAGCTTCACATCCAGCTGACGCTCAGCAGCACCACACCGCCATCAGCAGCAATCAGCACCCACCACATCATCTTCACATCACATCACCTACTCAATCATCATCACCACCACCGCCCATCATCATCATCATCTACAGTTAACCGTCACCACACACGTGCTTACGTCCTAGTTTGGTCATTTTCATATCCACAGTAACTGTTCACCATTCCAAAACTCTGCTCAGCTTGTCAAGAATTAACAGAAGAAGAAATAGAATTTCCAGGTTCAGGTACTCTCAAAAAACTTAGCAACTGTTTTGGACTAACTGCTATGTGCTATGTGATAACGACGACAACTAACATTAAAAAAGATTAAAATAATAAAGGGTTAAAGAAGCAATAACCTAAACTACATCATAAAAAGATTGCAACATAAATATCTAATATCCTAGTTAATATTCAAATCCTTAATATTGTTTAATGTTTTTTTTTGTTACTACCACAATGCTTAGCGTTTCGTAGTCTCGGTTTCCTATCACAAACCTTTTGCTATTTTAGCACCAATTACTACCACTACCAGAATCCCCCTGCGCACTTTGCTTTATTCCCACTATATTAGCAGCAATTACTACCACTACGTACACCAAAATCCCTTGCGCACTTTGGTTTGTTCCCCTACATAGCACCAATTATGCCGTTCCCCTTATTATGTCACGATACTTCCACTATCGGAATTATTTTCGTGCTTCCTTTGTATGGTTTGGCTAACACCAGTATCTTGCCACTACTGAAGGAGTTAAGACACTTGAATAAGAAAAAGGGCTTGAAGAGCATTCTGGTATAAGTAGTATCAAGACGTAATAAGGGCGAACGAATGGAGGATTGTCTTTCTAAGAGGCGATAAGATTAAATAGGACTGATATTCATTCATAAAGCATTGTGGTAGTGACAGTAAAATGACACCATCATATGAAACGTCTTTGCAGGGATGGATCCAGGAATTATAGAAGGGGGTGACTATTACAAAGGTTTTTATCGAGAATTCGAGGAAAGGGGGGTAACTGTTACTAACGACATGCTAAGAAATTTGAGAACAAAGTTGGGCGGGGGGGGGGTGACTAGTCACCCCCTTTTACCACTCCGTTTACCACCCCTTTTACCACCCCTGCTTTGGATTCATTGTTGTACACTTGATATGGATACTTACATGAATCCTACATGTGTGTCTCAGTTTTATGTTGACAAGAATCACTCGATTGGCGGCGTACAGAAGCATCTTTTCACCTCTTGATTCAATTCTTACAAGAAAAGTTGAATCTGCAGTAGAGCGAGCATCCAGTAACAGCCAAGCGCGCAGGAGAAGAATGCCTTTACGTACACTAGTCTATTAACCAGAGTGGAGAAATTGTCACAGACCACAGCACACGTATACTATTCTATTAACACAGACAGATTGTAACACTTGTCACGTACTACAGCAACACGTATACTAGTCTATTAACACAGACAGGGACTGTACACTTGTCACGTACCACAGCAACACGTATACTATTCTATTAACACAGACAGATTGTACACTTGTCACGTACTACAGCAACGCGTAAAATGACAAATTATTTTATACAGCTACGCAGTGTGCTCATACTTTCGATTTTTTTATCTGTTATTGTGTGCGATTGTTTGTAAATAATTGTAAATAAACGATCAATAATAAAATACTTTAAACCAGTAATAATAAACTATTAAAATTCAACTGAAACTAAACCTACAACTACAACTACTACTACAACTACCACTACAACTACGCTACTACTACTACTACTACTACTACTACTACTACTACTACTACTACAACTACTACTATTACTACTACCACCACTACCACCGCCACCACTACCACTGCGACTGCCACTATCACTACCACTACAGCTGCAGCTACAACGAAAACCGAGAACCAAGAATATCAGCTGATTGACTACTGACGGTTTTATCATAACTATCACTCGTTATTAAGCTAGAAAATTAAAACTTAATAATAAAATAAACAAAACTGGTTAAATAAATAAAACATAAACTATAAAAATATATGAAAACCAATATCACTCGCTAAACCTCACATTGAATAAACAAAATATGGAACATAAACATAACATCAACGCTAGTTGATGACGCACGGGAGTAGGGTAAGGCGGTTTCTAAAAATAGCCCAACCTGGAATTCACATGGCGCGACATTAAGAAGTTTCCATCTCTTATTTATAATCTCTTGGTACGATATAACTTATAGCCTAATAGTAGCTCATCCAATCAGAGCACAGCATTAGGGATAGACCACTAATTTGGATTTGACAAATACCCTACTTGCATAGACGTAATAAAATCCAACAAAGCTACTGCTTCTCGATACAAATTGCAGTTAGGTCGCCATATTAACTCTTTCTTATGAATATCCCTTCTCAATGATTCTCGTTTTCCTCCATTTCTCCATTCCTTTTTTTTTTTTTTTTTTTTTTTTAATTTATCCCCTTTTCTCAATTTCTTTCCTGTTTTTAACTTTTTCTTCCCTGCCTTTATCGTTTTTCCCATTTCTTTTCTCTTTCCCATTTTTTTAATCATCCTTTCTTTCCATATCCTCTTCACAATCTTTGATATTGAACATCCCACATCTTCATTTTCACAGTTCTACACGGATAAGAACCACGCCCTAGCCGGTGACGGTACGTCAGAACACCTTTACCATCTCTTAACCAGATTCTTAAAAGAAAAAGGAATCGCTTTTTCTTCAAGCTGAACGAAACACTTGCTACGTTGGAATCTAATGTAAGATAAGCTAAGAACCTGCTACATGACCTGGTACTAAGTAGTATTAGCTTAGTATTCTAGTTAGAAATGCTGTCGTTGGCAATGACATACATTTTCTATCTAACTTCAATACTATTTATTCAAACTACTAAAGCTATGAAAACAACTGCTTTCAAATTTTTGGGACCAGTAGCGAGGTCCTGGGTAAGGCCATGATCTACCAGGAATTTGTCTGGCTGTTGTCTGGCTTTTTTTAGTTTGTTATCAGAGCTTTAGAAAGCTCTTGGCTTAAATGGGGTTTTGGTTCGTAGACTGCTTTGTTTTTTTTTTGGAAAGCAAAAGCGCTTAGAATGGAGCAATTTTTGGGAAATAAATTTCAGTTTACTTAGAGAAAAAATGACGGGGGAAAGCAAAGCCAATTTTGTTTTAGCCATGCTTTGGTACACTTAAATAATCCTTAGAAATAACAATATTTAAGTAATATATTGGAGAATCCAATTTGGGATTAAAATTCTCGGTAACTTAGAGGGAGGAAAAAAAAGGTAATTCGATAAAAGTAGCTGTGTTGTTCTTAGTGATGTTTTTTGCACCATTATTATATATATATAAGTAATTGTTTTCAGTTCTTTAACAAAGTAAGGGACATATATCAAGATTTATTTATTTATTTTCTGCTGAAGGATGAAATCCCAGTAGACGCCTTTCAGCAACAGTCCATTTGCACTAAAGGCGTGATTGCAACTTGTCTAGAGCAACGGAGACGCAATCGTTGCCAAAAATAGAAACGAATTCTACTTCTGGCAACGATTGGTGCAACTTATCTCGCAACATATATTCGAATTGCGCTGTAGGTTACACGCTGCAATAATGCTCTTTTCCCTTTTGAATTTCATGTTGACACTAGTGCTCGATTTAAGTGGGTTGTGGTCACGTGACCCGTAAGCGTAAATGGCCTATCACCAAAGCCGCTCAATTCAGAGATGGCAAAACGATGTATTTTAATTCTACACACAACAGTAAAATTCTATTGTTTTGTCCTCTGAATTGATCTGCATTGAGAATATCCTACGAGGAGTCTACATGCCTGCTAGTCTGTCTTGTAGATGCGCATGACTGGAAAATAGAAGCAGACTTGTCAGGCGTGAAAAGACTTCACTCTCACGAAACCGAGCGTGGTCTCGTGTAAGTTTCGGTACAAACTCGGCGATGACTCGTTTTCATTGGGTTAGGCTGGAACTAGCCTATCGTGTCCATTTGTTATCATTGAATCCTATTGGACTGTTTATGGTTTTATTTTTGTCATACATCTGAGATTTATTAACGGTGCCAAAACCGACATTTGGAAATATCGTAAAAAATACTTAAAATTTAAAAATTGAATCCAAAGAATTGTTCATGATCATGTATTCAATCAGTACGAGAGACCATGGTCTCTTGATCAATGCTAAATGGAATAATCTAATAATAATAATAATAATAATAATAATAATAATAACTTTATTTACGTGTCGAAATTTTCTGGTTTACAATAAATTGTGAACTAATAGAGGACGCCTATGTTTTTGTGTGTGTGTGTGTGTGTTTGTGTGTGTGCAATAGTTTGGGGAGTAGGAGCTTTTTAAATCTTTTTCAACATCTTTGCGAATAACCAGACGTGTACGCTTTAATTAAGGACTTTCTAAATGCTTTGCTAAATATTTTAAAGTATAGTAAAACTTTTCTCGGATTCGGATTCTTGCGCACTCTGACACAGGATTCCCACTTTGGATTTCTTTGGATTCCCAAATCGATTGAAAACACTGAATGAATTCAGTATATAAAGTATACACACTATTTTGCACCTAAAACACTTCATGTACTATTTAGTATTGTTTCTACAAATATATTATAAAACCACTTAGTGTGCATATATGAAGTATCTACCTCCTTTTAAGTATTTTGTTCTATTTATTGTCCGCAATTGTCGTTTTTTTCAACGTAAACGCAAAATGTTGTACACATTTATTAATTCACTAGGCCGTAAAATATTATCATAAGGGATATATTAGTTAAACCCACCCAGAATTCTGGGTACAAGTTATGCCGCCATCTTGTTTTCTGGACGAGATGACCTTATTTACACTAGAAATGCCTTAGAAGTTTTAATAGTAGAATAGTTAGAATAGTTAAGAAAATGGCGTTTTAGCCCGTCACTTTTCGTTACCCAAAATCAAATCAAATAGATCGTAATTTTCTGGTGAAAGGCCTTGGCACAGGCAGCCCAACAAAAGCGGAAGGCCTTAGGAGGGGCCAGCGTCAGGACTATGAAACTAAGAAAGGATCTTTTTGTGTTTGAAAACACCGCACGCGGCAACGGTACGGAATTCACGTTATTTCGCACGTATAACTCATAGGCATTATATTAATTCCTTATTACAGAAAAATATATTTCGTGATAAAGACTGATGTAAAATAATTTAATTGTTCGTAAAATGGGAGACAATATGTCATGGTCAAAAATTACAGTCAAGCCTCTAATACGGACAGCAAAGTAACCTACCTTTGACCGTATTATGACCGTATTATGAAGGGTTTTTATTGAATACTTTAACGAAGGAAGTGCCCGTAATGGAGCAGTGTCCATATTATAGAGGTTCGACGGTAGTTAGTATCACAATCCATAGAAGCAGCACAAAGGCAATAGTCATTTCACTCGACCTGTATGAAACCGGTTTATTAGTTATGTAAATATAAAATCCTTTACAATAGTCAGGGGTGGGTCTATAGGTGGGGTGCATCAAGAAAGACGTAGTGGCAGCCATATTGATTAGCATAACATTAAAAGTCCAGACTTTATCTTTTGTTTATGTCAGCCAACATGGCGGCTATGACGTCACATGCCTTCTTAAAATAGTAAGGAATTTAATGGTAGTCCAGTATTTCGGATGAAGTCATCAAGTACGTCACTTTAGGAGAAATATTGACTTTCAGACGCAGAGGTGCCTCTGAATCAGGGCAGTTTGAAATGACTATAAGCTGGAGATGGTAAATATTATACGTGATAAACTTGTAAATTAATGAGGGTAAAATAAAATAAACCAAAGCAAAGTATATTTCGTATCAGTCATTTTACTTTAAATACCTACGTTATAAATATACTGCGTTTGCACACTCAGTTTCTATGAATATATTTTTTATGTTGGGTCATATTATGGTAGAGTGACCACAGTAAATCCGTGAAACACTAATTACTAAATAGTACAAAATAGTGCTAATTAAACAATAGAAAACAATGGAATTCGCATGAAATTGTGCTATTTAGTATTACTAAAGTTTCACGGATTTACTGTGGTCACTCTATTTAGTTTATTATCATTGTCTAAATTGCCTTAATATTTTAACGGATTAGTGATTTCTTACTTAACAATGAATGAAACATGATCAAATCCTTCATACATGCCTCTAGTGTTTCTAGAATTATTTATTTAACCATTACGAGGTTGAGAAAAAAACTGAATCGAGTAGACATTGCAGTGCATTGTGAAACTGTTTTAGCGGACGAAATTGATGCCATCTTGTAAATATGCATCTTAAAACATTCCCACAATAAACAATTAACAATTTTACCATAACTTGGAAATTTCTCAAGAGCTGATTGGCTTAGAACCATTGTCGATTAGAGGCTAGATTAGAAGGCTTTTCAAACTATTTACTTGTCTTTTTCAATTGTTTCGAATTTGTTATGGTAAAAAACAAATCAAAGTCAGTTTTCTATGGGTCTGTACTGTAATCGAACATGAAATGACGTCAAAAATGATCCAAACTCAAGTGGAACCACGAGCGCAGCAATTCGACCCAGGAAAACCACGCGCGCGAATGAAATACAAAATAGACTGGAGAATGTTACATTTCTTACCAGTTTCTTTCCACTACTCGGTTCGCCATCGCCGCGCGCATAGATAAAAGTGAGTCAAGCTCTAAACTAGAAACTAGCTGACTTGGTCAGTGTTTTTTAGAGCAGTTTT
Source organism: Actinia tenebrosa (assembly GCF_029948245.1). Classification (NCBI taxonomy): domain Eukaryota; kingdom Metazoa; phylum Cnidaria; class Anthozoa; order Actiniaria; family Actiniidae; genus Actinia; species Actinia tenebrosa. Next base: position 1,090,942 of record NW_028292581.1, on the reverse strand, counting down.
CATATGACTGTGAAAAGCTCATGTCACGAACACGATCGTGACACAGCAAGGCATACGCCAGTCCAATCATATTGCACGAGAATTTACTCTCCAACCAATCAAATACATGGAACACGGTATAAACACGACGATCACAAGGTCACGTCACTGCCAGACCAATCACATTGCGCGAGAAAAAAAAAAAAATCAGCCAATTAAATTTCTAGAAAACATCACGGTCACGGCACGCTTACGGCTCTGTGCTTTTCACGGTCATACGGAAATTGCTCTATATACGATGCGCAAGAAAACGATATTGACGTGACAAAAATATTAATGACTATGGGTATCTAGTATAATACAAATTTTAAATAGCTTTCAGATTAAGGTGATTGCTTAAGAAAGTGGAATGACTACCTCTTCATAGACTCTTTCTAAGACAGTGAACTGATATGGATGGTTTACAAGAAGGGTCCCAAAACAAATCTTTGAGGTACGCCTGGATAAGGTAGCAAAGATCCCTGCTGTCAGTATCTTATGCATTCCAGAGTGAGGCTTTCATTTTCTCTATAAAATACACGATTAAAGTTAACGTCCTTCAAATTTTGGACTCTGTTGCGTCCTTTGCCGGCTCGGTTGTAGCTTCTTGAGCCGCCTCAGCACTCTCTATTGTTGTTGAATTATTGCAATCCATATTTGTCTCTTCTTTAATCTGCATTTTTAAAATGCACATACGTTAAGATAACCTCATCCGCTAGGACACGCGACCAGGTTTATTTGGTATATCCGCTTACCTGAACGACTTTAGAAGCTTTTCTTATGGATTGGAAGATTGTTTGTGTTTCACCAGGAGGCGGGGGATCTTTCTGACCACTGGAAATACTTCTGCTATCACTGGGAACGATTGCGTTACTCTTCGTGCCATAAAACCCCGTACGCTCATTTTGCGTGTCTTTTTGCTCTAAATCAGGTTTGCCCAACATCATTATCTGATGATTGTAAAGAGTTGTAAAAAGTAATCTGTATTGTAAAGCGATATGTCCGGCGGTACATCATTTGTTAAGAACAAGTGTTACAGTGCGGACACTCTAACCATGAACACTTCGAGGGTTTTTTGATATTTTTTCTGCATTTTTACAACTATCCAATCAGCGATCTCCTTCTTAAAAGGAATGAAACAACTTTTAGGCATCATCCAATCAGAACACACGATATAATTGATGTGATTCAGTTTTTCAGTAGTTCCCATGAGAAAGCTAAAAATAGAACTCCTAACGATTGTCGTGATTGGATAACGCATTAAATAAAGTTTGAAAAATGTTGAAAAAATGTCAAAAAAACCTCGAAGTGTTCATGGTTAGAGTATCCGCACTGTAATAGAGCGGTTTTCGTATGAGTTGGAAACATACGGTACTGACTTACAACACGGCATGAGATTCAAATGGATTGCCATAAGAATATGGTTATCATATGGTAATGGTAATCGTGTGAGTGGGATACACATGCCGTAACAAACGGTTCTGATTTTCAGGACGTGCACGGTACGACATGCTGTAACATCGAAATGCTTTCCCATTTTCTGTACAGCTATGAATTCGGCGTAATATCGTTTCTGACTCGTACAAAAACCGCTGTATGAAACTTAATCAATGGACTACGACAATACGGCGGCCATCTTGCCAAGGGGCAAAAGAAAACAAAGACGACGGAAAATTTATAGAGTTTCGTGTAGTTTGTCTTTCTTTTATGAGTAAAATTATTTGGTGTACCGTCTTTTAAGACGGTAAAATTCATCTTTAAACTCTCTTGTGGTGAGCTGATAATATCAATCGAAGTCATTACTGTAACAAAGCTATATATTTGTCCCCCTGGACGCCCCATAATGCCTTGCGATCCAATATGGCTGCCGTATCGTCGAAGTTGTTCCCTATCAATTACCTTCGGTACAAACATCAAGCAGAGTGTAATGGTAGTGCAAGCCAAACACATGGCAGAACTTAGACCATACGTGAAGTCTGGCATTCTTGTGATTACCATTACCACAGGCAACCCAACGGTACAAGATAAGACGACTGTGTAGACAGATATACCAATGTTCTTGGAGTCGTTAAGGGCGGGGATCGTCACATTACGTGTTTCCCATGCCAAGAAAGCACCAAATATTAGTAAAAGACCTTGGAAACATAGACATGAATTATTAGTGGAATACATCCGCAATGGTCTAATCGTCGAAAGAAATAGGACGTCTTGTACGTCTCATTAGGATTAACAAAAAGCAATTCTCGAGTAGAGAGTTGGCCACGAATACCCAGGCACCCACACTAAACCTCCATGCCTGGAGCCTTTACGAGAAATCTTCGCTATGCCAAAGTAGGATACAATATAGACTCCTTTCAAAACTACCCTGGATGGTCCCTTGGATGCAAGGTTAACAGGAAAATACACAAGGAAAGAAATAGCATAAATTCCACCCAGAGAAGGTGTGCGGATTTTTGTCTTTGTATTTTCTTCTTAAGCCTGGTTGTCATGTTCTCACTAAGAAAAGAAGCGATGCAAGCATAAACACAAGCGCAAGCCAACCCAAGAAAACCAAGACAACATGAAGGACAGATGTTTATAGCGCTTAGAACATGTCTGAATAAGCGCTTTATAAATGTATTATTATTTATAAATGTATTGTTATAATTATGGTTTCTTAGAAAAATGTTCTTCCTTTCTCTTGCAATTACGTTTGCATCGCTAGCGAGAACCAAGCGTTAGCCTTAATTTCAGAATAAAATATAATAGTTAGAAGATTGCATGGTCTAATTGCATGGTCTAATGAGTACCTTTGAAGGTGAAAATCGTTGCTTTCCATTTTATAGTGTCTTGGCATGAGCAGAACTCAATGTATGGTCTTTTGGCCGAGAACCCGTCCTTATCCTACAAGTCAACTCATATTCGATCAGTATATCAAGGGTAACACAAAACAAAACAAAACGAAAAAAACTCCGTAGTGACATTTTTCATGACCCCAAGGGGTGGGGGTGGTGGGTTGCGAATGCTAGGCAACGGGAAGTATCCTTGTATTAGTCTTTTCGGACTTGTAAAACGCGTTGCATTATGGGCTGTTTTAGGGGACGCTTTAGTGTCCTTTTCACTTGGTAATTGTTAAAAGATTTTTGACTTAGGACTTTGAACTTTGGGCTTCCTGTGTCCAATATGTTAGAAAATATTATGGGATGCGAGAGAATGTGAGAGTTTGCTTGTGAGTCGAGTGCAAAGTTGTAATTCTTTGGAGTTTGAACCTTTAAATCTGATTAGTCTAAAAAACCCAGTTGAGGACTCTTTATTTCTTCGACAGTAATCATGTGAAGCCTTATTTGTTGTGTTAGTTATCAAAAACTGTCATCTAACTGTTGAAGCGTCTCTCAAACAGCCCCATAATGCAACGCATTTCTACAACTATGGAAAGGCTTATAGAATAAAGTTTTCTTTGTAAGCATTAAAAATACTCCTTTTGATTTTGATCATAATGTTTTCTCATTATGACCATTTACCATATTAAGGTGTCTTCTCATTCGCAACCGTTAAATAGAAAAATGATACTGTGGGGAAGGAAACGTGGTCTGAAATGGAAAGGCATTAGGTCCAAGGTAAAAAGGTATACTTATTTCCCCGAAGACTGCTACGAACATACCCCTATCTTAACTTACATTTGAAACCGAAAGTTTGGACCCGGCTGAAATCTTGAAAATGTTTAAAACATGTTTTGAATTAAGGTAATACATTAGCACTTGGAGTCAGTTAGATTCCACAGTCTTTCTCCTCCCTAAAGAACGAGTCATACCTCAACGACAGGAAGATATCTTATTGCGTATTGTAATGGATCGAGAACTTGCCACGTGATCAAGATTATGACGTCAATGAATAAAAGCCCAGCAACCATTACGAGGAGTTGATGGTCCTTTATTGACTGGAGAGAAAGAGAGAAAGAGAAAAACACGTATCTCATGAACATCCCTTGAAGCGAAGCACTAATCATGAACTGCGAACACCCCCACACTTCTTGCCTACTACCCCCCCCCCCCCTCCCTCCTCTCATTTTTACCCTTTTGCATACTAGTCTCTTATGCTTTCCAATCTAAGCTCCTACACTTTTTGGAATGATCCGTTGTCCTTGCAGGATAGGACCAAGAAGCTCGACTCACATATAAAGATAGGTCCAGAGATTGAAAAATGAATGAACGATCATAGAACGAAAGAAAAAATGTTTTTTAATAAATAGCATGCATTACAAGAACCCTTTTTCCTCAAAGGGTAAAAATAATATCAATGACGATAATGTCAATAATAGATAGTTAAAGATTTTTCCACGTATTGGTGTCGTTGTGTTGTGAGGAATTAAAATAAAGCCGACATATCTCGTACTCACCCTTCGCTCTATCTTCTTCAAAAACAAGATATGAACTCGCCATGTCTTGGAGAACATTGCACCGTAAGCCAAGGTGAAACCGATACATAACACCCAAACTTGACTCTGAAAATATTAAATAAATGATATATCAATAATAGATGCTGATAATAGATGCTGGTAATAGATTTGCAATAGATTCCGTATACCTCTACGTGGGGGGGTAATGTAATTTCCTCACACTTTCAGTCGACTTTCCTCGTATGGAAGCATTGGCCTCCTCCAACTACCCACCCCTCCCCCTCCCCCTCCACCTCAGTAAAGCTCAGTTAGTTATTAGTTACTTAGAAGGATCAGCAGAAATGTCGACGTTTTTAAGCCCCAAATCAGTTATCATAGATCACTTCGTTAATTTCGAATTCATAGTGCAGATTCTCTTACACTTTTCGGGTTTACTAAACAAACTTGTAATCCAAAAACGCGTTCAATGATTTATAAGAATCAAGACAGATGATTCGGGAAAATTATACGACCCAAAAAACAAAAAAACAAAACAAAACAAAACCGACGCTTGCTCAACACGCAGATCTGTATAGATCTGTGTAAATAATCTGCCAATCAAAATGAAGAGACCATTCTCTAACCTGACACATTATGGAGTATCGTGAAGGCGTAACGAATTTTCCATCAGCGATGCCCGAACAGATGACAGAGAGGTAGATGAGGATGCATCCAATGACTGTGATGGAGTTGAGACGAGGACTGCTCATACGAATAAATCTATCAAGTAAATGAACAGGTCATTCATTGTCATACATGACTCGATTTAGGGATCCTCTTGTCACGTAGTGGGTTTGGTATTGGACCCAAGATGTTCAGGATCACTATATTACTGCCAGTAATTCTGCACACAGTGTAATTATTAAATATGCTCCACTTCTGCACATGCGCAAGCACATGTTGGTACTGCTTTTACCACGCGTCACATGACCATCATGACCAATAGCAATACAGCAAATTCGTAGCCGTACCGCACCTTGTCGTATTTTACCGTAGTCGTAACTACGCGTTATGATTGGATGAACTGCTAGAAGACAATGGGTTACAGCAAATCATTACCGTGAAAAGCTCAGTGCCGTAAGCGTGACGTGCCGTGACCGTGATACTTTCCAGAATTCTAATTGGCTGATTTTTTTCACGCGCAATATGATTGGTCTAAAAGTGCCGTGATCTTGGCGTGACCCTGTCTGCGCCGTGTTTATGCCGTGTTCTGGGTATTTGATTAGATGGAGAGTAAATTCTCGTGCAATGTGATTTGTCTGGCGTATCCCTTGCTGTGTCACGACCGTGTTCGTGCCGTGAACTTTTCACAGTCATACGAAAACTGCACTAAACCGTATGGTCATTACCGTACGTTTCCCCACTCATACGATAAGCTCTTTACTCTATTCTACGGCAAGTACATTGGGTGCCTTACCGACGATTACTGTAATATATGTTGAAAGCTAGAAATCCAGTAGCAAGGATAATCCCAAGAACGGCAAAGGTTGTCATGAAGATCATCAATGGGAGAGAGACAGACACGAGCTCCATGCTTATAAGGGTTTGGTCAACAGGGGGTGAGCCACCTGCAAAAACAACGAACAAAAACAATGACTTAAAACGCGTTCGGTTTGACTGAATAGACCGCTGTGTTCCTTGATTACAGACTCATTCACTCAGGCTTAGCCTCGAATCAGAGTCTAAATATTCACAAATACCAACAGTAAAGTAAAGAATGCACAACTTCAACAAACACTTTGAAACTTGACGGACCTTGACTGGAATATATGAATATTCTACACAAAATCGAGGCTAACCCTGAGCAACAGAGAACTCGATACTGGAGTGGATTTCATGTCATGGTCTTCATTATTGTTGTGTAAGACTACAGTACAGAGGTACAGACACCAATAGATGTACATAGATGTCCACAAACTAAAGCAGAGCCAGATTGACCACAAAGACTTTCCTTAGTCGGCGAGGCTGTAATAAGGATTTCCTCACTCTGAGTATCCTTGCTTAGGTCTGTACCTTCCAGCACGACCTGAGCTACAACCTTAGCCTTGCTCACAGCTAAGTACAAGATTTAATGCGTAGAAAGAGCAACTGTTATGACTTATATATAAAAGTGTATAACAGTAAGATTTCTATTTCCATCACGTATCGACTAGTCCAATTCAAGAGCCTCAGTAGACTTTGGCTGAGGCATGACAGCTTACCTTGCCAGATGACCTTTTTGCCATTGAAGCGCAAAGTGCTTGAGTGAGAATCGTATTCTGCGACCAACACTTCAGCGTTGTCTAAATTGAAAAAAAAACAACAATGTTTAGCATAATGGTAGCTATTAACTATGATATAATCAGTTAAAGAAATAAAAATAGTCACGTGCAAGAGAACTTAAGCGTTATTGGTTGGATGGAGATATTATACCCTGTGCAATACTGAAAGTACAATAATGGGTAAAACTTGACAGTAAATTGTGTCCTTCTCTAAATGTTTCTAGTTCAAAGAAGGCATATTTACTTGGCCATTTGAGCAATGTGGTGAAGGCCATAGCCTCCAAACGCCAGAACTGTTCTTTAGTGTTGGGTTAGCTGTGGATCTCGTAATTTTGAATTTTAATCTACTGAAAGGCTCAGTGCGAAATACGTAGGGCCGACTACTCCTCTCATTCTGCGCACACGCAACGGCTAACTATTTTATATTAGTAAAATCAAACTAGTGGTTATAGCTTATACTAGTAGCGACTGTGAAAAGTGTGTATCTTTGACCGACTAGTTGGACTAGTCTGACTAAGACAATTAATCCTCTTGCCGTCATGGCCTTTGAGTCAATCGCCCATTTGGGCTCGAGGACTATGTACTAAATAGCCGGAATGAAGCCAAAGTTACAACGAGTGACGGAAAATTGCTATTACTGCTGACCTTGTAATTGTTCGATAACTACCACGCCGACTCGATCTCCAAAATTATCAAAGGCTATTTCTCCCTAAAGAAAACAGAGAAAACGGTCATTAGATTGTACAACAACATCCCCGTTATTTATATTGGAAAGCCTTTGGCCAAAAAAGACCAAACTATTATGCGTAGAAGCGAAGACTTTTGTAGCTCTACTTACAGACATTCCTCGATAATGAAGTCCTTGAAGCTTTTCTTGAAAAACCCTTGACATGGATGCGTCGCTAAAGTTGAACTGTTCCAGTGTCTTCCCTTGAGCCCGCAGTGTTTCTATTGAGTTGTTCAGCGTCAAGGCAACAGCCCAGATCGCGTCATAAGCAAAGACACTGTATTCGTTATGTGTGTAAGACGTATTTTTGACTCGTTCCGTGTACCGCTGTTTAAGAGTTGCCGCGTTCTGTGGATTCGTTGTGTTTTTAAAACTTGAGTACAATAAAGTGGATGGGATAGTAGGGGATAGGATAGGATGGGATGTGATGGAGTGGGATGGGGTGGGATGGGATGGGATGGGATGGGATGGGACGGGACGGGACGGGACGGGATGGGATGGGATGGGATAGGATGGGATGGGATGGGATGGGATAGGATGGGATGGGATGGGATGGGATAAGATGGGATAGGATGAGATGGATTGCTGAATGGGATTGTGTAGAATAGGATAGGATAGGTGGATGAAGGGATGGATGGGAAAGCAAGAGATTTATTCATGGATGGAATGGGATGGGATAGAAGATGGGATGGAATGAACAAATAGATGGATGGAAGAGCGGGCGTGACCAGACGGCTCTATAACAGACTACAGCAACTGAGAATCAGAATCAGGAAGATTTCTCTTCTTACTTATTACCTGACCATTGATTGTTGGTCTTGGATCGCTACTCCACGTTGCCTCCATAGCAGCAAAATAATTACCAGCGGCTTGCTTTATTTGCGCAGGCGTGCATTCAAGACCATTATCCTTTACTTCCCACCATCTTGCATCAAACCATCCAGGGATGATCCACTGGTACTGCTTCCCATACATTCCCATTTTATAAGCCTACGAAAATATAATGAAATGACAGATCGTAAATATGACGTTTTTGTACAGGAAGGATGTATGACACAAAAACTATTGATATAACACAGGAAGCCCAAATACACAAAGGTAACACACAACTATTATTGAATTTTCGTATTGAATTATTGAATACTGTGCTAACAGATGCTAACAGACGGGAAAATCACATGATTTAATTGGTTTCAAAGATTTGGCTAATTAGAAAACGATTCCATTGGCCATTGGTCACGTGTCTAACCATCAGGTCTAAATGTATCCCAGGCGTACTGGAAACAGCAACTGTACTAAAATATCATTTCAAAAATTACTATTTGTTCCCTGGTTGTATTTTTTTCGCGTCAACTTGTGAGGGTTACAAGATAAGGGACAAATACGACGATGCGGCGGCCATCTTTAATCACAAGGCATTATGGGTAGCCCAGGGGGCAAATATATTAAGCTTTGTAGAAAATAGCGGCAATTGACATTTCTCAAACATCGTGGGGTCGTCATTTCAGTTTTGCTTTACCCATTTCGTGACCCATAATGCCTTGCGATTCAAGATGGCCGCAACATCGTCGAAGTAGTTCATTAGTACTGTACAATATAATTGGTTGGTAAATAAAAGCATTGAATAATGAATTTCTAGACTTACCGCGCAAAAGACCTTTCTCGCCATGTCTGAATAGAACATGCCAATAATTATCCTGGCGTCTTTTGACTGTGCAAACAAGAGCAAATCAAAGATTTTGATTGATTTTATCCTCATTATGAACAGTTTGGCACAGGCCGCGGGGTCAAGGAAGTCAGTACAATGGACAAAAAAAAAGATTCGGCGTTCCCCCCCCCCCCCCCCCCCCCCCCCCAATTTCAAACTTTTTGAGAATAAAAAAACTTTCAAGTTTGAATTTTTCGAATAGATAACCTGAAACAACCTCTGGACTGATCAAACTCAGGGCACGGATAACTCACAGATAGAACTGGAATTTAGCTTGCTGGGGAAGAAAACCGGAGAACCCGGATGAAACCTTCTAATCAAGGTAGTTTTCATCCCTACGCAAAATTTAACATTGACGCTAAATTCTGATTCAATCTGTGAACTAGTCGTGCCCTAACTTAGATCAGCCCAGAGGTTGTTTCAGGGTTCAATCTGTGAGTTAGTCGTGCCCTGACTTAGATCAGACCAGACTGAGGTTGTTTCAGGGTTCAATCTGTGAGTTAGTCGTGCCCTGACTTAGATCAGACCAGACTGAGGTTGTTTCAGGGTTCAATCTTAGCCATGCCCTGACTTAGATCAGACCAGAGGTTGTTTCAGGGTTCAATCTGTGAGTTAGCCATGCCCTGACTTAGGTCAGCCCAGAGGCTGTTTCAGGGTTCAATCTGTGAGTTAGCTGTGCCCTGACTCAGATCAGCCCAGAGGTTGTTTCAGGTTCCATCTTAGCCATGCCCTGACTCAGATCAGCCCAGAATTGCCGGCGGGGTATTGATAAAGCTTGATTGACTTAGTAATGAGTAGAAACCATTACCTTGATGTTCTTGACTTGGTACATCGGGTCACTCGTAAGAGTTTCTGCTGTTAATGTGGTAAAGTTTTCTCTGTCAAGAAGGTTTCTTAGATCAACCATAGTCTGTCATAAGATGATGATATATCATATTAATTACCAATGCCGAGCAATAGAAGTGTAGCAATAGTTATAGAATGGTTATAGAATAGTTATAGAATAGTTATAGAATACTCGGGTATAAATCCCCCAAGCGACACCCTACCACTCTGTTAACACAATTTTCCCCTGGCTATAAGCCCGCCCCTCCCCGGTCATGAGTCCACTCTATTGATGGATGACCGCCGTGTATCCATTCACAACCCTCTCTTATTATAGTTTCATGTTAGTTATACGTTTTCTCACCATTTTATAACCCCCCCCCCCCTCCCGATAGTAATCTCCCCCGATTACAAGCCCACTTAACAATCCTTAAGTAATTATATACGCCCAGGGGATATGACATGGGGGAGTACTCATACTTGTACCGACAGCATGCAAGAGCAACTGTACGTGCATGCATATAGCAGTAGCAATGACTTAGGCAATACGTCACTTGCATTATAGCGTCATGTACTACAACTACCAGAATCCCTTTCACACAGACTTTCTTTTGTTCAGTTAATTAGCACCAAATATTTGTCTTACTATTTTCATGAGGAAATACAAATTTGAATAAAAAAGAAAATTCGCGGGTCATTATGATAGTGGTTAAGTAAAATGACGCCATCATGCAAAGGGCCTATTCAGTAATAGTTTACCAGAGTGAAGAGTCCTTCGTTTTGCACCATCGTTGCCACTTTTGTCCATTCATATTTTTTCAAGAGAGCAATGCGGGCAGGATTCCCGATGCTTTCCGAGTAGCAGGTACGGTATAGAAGAGGGTACATTTTGCTATCAGATAGAGCCATAGAGTTGGCACTGTATGCAATCTAAAGGAAAAAAGCATGCATGATTATGACGGTCGACACACCCATACAGGCATTAGGTGTTTTTCCATGAATCATGTGCCATTCTCTTAAGTATTTTTCCTTTGCATTGCGGTGTGATGGTTAAAAAGACTGGACGCTCATAAAGGAGTATATGACGCAGACTGGGTTTCAACTTCGTGGAGGTAACTAAGAGCGCTGTCGCAAGGGATAAGAGTGAAAAACGTGCAAATTAGTCAAAAGTGCAAATTAGTCAAAACGTCTTTGTAAATTTGACTTTTAAACATGACTGACAATTGGACTTCACAAATACCAAATCTTTGTGTACATGCTTAAAACTTAAGGTTTATTCTTTCATATTTTGTTATTGATACAGTATCTTGATTTCACGAAAGTATACATGCGAAATTTTTGCCTATATTAGGAGAGAAAAAAACATTTATTTTCTCTCTCCAACTCACCTTCTAAATTCTTAGAAAACGTGCTGAAAGGCACGCATGCGCAAAGGTTTTTCTCTAGTGTCGTCGCAAGGAGCTAGAGCTAGAGCCTTCGATTGTTTCAGGACATTTCAGCTGAAGTATATGTTATTTAAGTTTTTATATATTTTATATTTTTACATTTTGTAGCTTGTTTTTACGCTTTATATTCAAGTGTCAGTGTTTTATAAGTACATTGTATATAAAATATCTCTTAATGTAAATTAAAGTGGATAGTACTAAAATCTAGCATGGTCTTCGGCAAAAAATGACCGTGTTCTATTTTCAACAGAATTGAGAGCAAAATAAATCAAGCTAACGAGGGTTCGATTCTCTTGCAAAATGTCTTATCAATACATACAATATTCATTACACTGTTTCGATCGATATTTTATTTCTTTAAGCATTCGATTGCTGTAAGAAAAGTGGTATCGTATTTGTATTTTAAAACTCTTCGTGTAAATTTCCTTTTAAATCTTTTATTCGTTTTTTTATTCATTTTGTTTATTTTTTGCTTAAAAGCATTTCATTGTCCCTCATCCGTATTCTCTTCCACCGCAATAACTATAATTTCAATTTAAAAACTGCGTGAGTTTTCAGCCAAGCAAATGAGACGGCAAGTGGCTGTACAAGAATCAGTTAAAGAGCTGCCATCAATCATTCCGATTTCACTAAAAAAACGATGCGTGGTGCTTATTATTAAACTAACGCCCTCCAAGGCAGTTAAGTGGCTGTTAAGTAAAACATTTTAGACAAACTTATTCATAAATGAGCTGGAGATGATGTCTGTGAATGCATTAATGGTTTTGTTGGCCTCAGGAGTTCAGCCGAAAATTCAAGCCATTAAAAAAGTCTTCAAACTGATCTTTTTTAATGTCAAGTGGTGTATGGGTGAAAAGCTTAAAATAATTAATTAATAGGGGTTCAAATTTAGGCTTATTAACCACACGAGGGTGTTTTGTATCTATCAATTGAACATAGAGTATGAGTTTTCATATGACTGTGAAAAGCTCACGGCACGAACCGGCTGTCGCACACGAACCAGGCATACGCCCACACAATCACGTTGCACGAGAATTTACTCTCCATCCAATCAAATACCTGAAACACTGGGCGGACAAGTCCACGCCAATGTCACGGAACTGCCAGACCAATCATATTGCGCGAGAAAAAATCTTTCAATCAAAATCCCAGAAAACATTACGGTCGCGGCAAGGCAATGCACGTACGGCATACGGCACTAACTTTTTCACAGTCATAAGAAAACCGCTCCAAGGAGTAGCGGACATGTGTGCAGAGGGAAGGGGTGGGGCGTACCAGTCATGAAACGATCCCTACCTGTACTAGGTTCCAGTAATGAGATGCTTCAGCTGTTGCCTCTGTTCCTACTGAACAGCCTCCACCAATCAGCATTATCGGTGCTTTATCACGTGGTAGCTGGATGAAATCAACCAGCTGTCGAACACCATATCCTCGGTTGCACTACAAAATATCAAAAATGCTCTTTCTTACACCCTTCTTTCTTCACAATCTCTAGCTGATTAACAGTGGATTCCACTGAGTGGCTCTTCTTCCCCTGGATTTCAATTGGAATTTAGAAGTTAATTTTTACGGAGGGAGAAAAACCTGAGAACCCGAGCCGCATTGATGAGAGGCGAGCCGCTACGCCACCAGCGTTTCCCAGTTTTATTAGGGACTTAGTGTTTTCGTTTCGAACTGTATACATCCTTTTCAATTTACAAGCAAAGAATAAGATGAAGGATTTGGCCGGTGCAATAATGATGAACACACTTAGCTCAACGTTAAAGTGTAATGTAAAAAACATTTTTTGTTCAACCCGACGATATTTACTGTTCGTGATAGAGTAAAACACAAAACGTTTAAATCCCGCCCGTTGATTTAATCAGTGGAGGAAGGAATCGCCGGAACTGATATTTACCTCGAGAGACAAATAAATAAAGCAAAAAATTGAAAATCTCTGTCCACCTGCGATGTCCGAATCAATTGATCCCGAAACGTTCAGACAATAGCAGGGCGAAAATTGTAAGCTACACTATTCCATGCTATTGATTTATAGATTATGTGAATGTGTGAGTATATGAATTTATATATAGATTTTCACGAACGCGCGCTCTGATTGGCTGAAAAACTGTTATATCAGAGTATAGAAACATAGATACAGTCGATCCCAAAAACGTTGTCCAAGTGAAAAGAGGTTTATAGGACAATAAATGTCACGTGTTCATTAAATATTCAGTTTTACGCGCGTGGATTTTTTTAATTAGCATACTGATGCAAAAGTAAATTACAGTATTGAAAACTGAATCTGAAAGATGCCGCGGGCTTTCTCGGATGATTTAAGTTGGAGAATGGTATACCGACATTTGTTTTATGCAAAAACATACCAGGAGATAGCCTCTAATCTGTTTGTAAGTCCTAAAACGGTCAAACGGACGTGTACACTAGTGGAGACATTAATCCTTGGCCCGTCGGTCGACCTCTTCAAACAGGAACACTTTTTCCGCATGAAGAGTATATCGTCATGGAGTGTCTTCTAGAACATCCTGAAATGCAATTGAATGAAATAGCGTCGAAAATATTCAATACAACTGGCTCTGCTTTTAGTGCCCAAACATTATGCAGAACGGTCCACAGGCTTGGATTCACGCGCAAGAAGGTATGGTACGTGCAGATTGGTTTGCTCATTACTCATTACTCAGTCTTGCAGAACGTTCTTTAAGTCTGGTAAGGCTTTCACTAGCTCAGAACGTAGCTCTGAAACGGTCTCTAACACTGATAAAATGGGTAAACTTCTTACAACGTAGCTAGACTTCTTCTTGGAGTCCAAAACCCGAAATTCTAAAGTCGAAAGAACTTGTTTTGAATTACCCGCCGTCGACATTTTCTGCCACGCATGTGATGCAGCACGTTCAGATTCCTATTTCCACACGCGCGTAAAACTGAATATTTAATGAGACACGTGACATTTATTGTCCTATAAACCTCTTTTCACTTGGACAACGTTTTTGGGATCGACTGTATGAAGTCAAAACCATTCTTTCTAAACAAACTAAACATAGAAATGACGATAGGAGTTTGGTTTTTAAAATGAACTAACTGAAAATTTAATGCTAGGAACTATTTTCTAAGCACATTTACAGAAAAGGCTAACATCGTGCAATAATTCTTTAACTCCCTATCTCCTTTAGCCTCCTACATCTACCATTCATCGAAAAGTCGATAAAAAAAGTTTAAGGCACCGTTCATTCTATCGAGGGATGACATCTCACTGACGTTTTTGTCTCAATCATAACATTGACATTGGAATGAATTTAAATTATTAAAACGAACTGACACAAAACGCAAATCGTTGAAGTTGCATGCGATGAAATAAGGAAAAAGAATCTTCAGTAAATTTTGCCTTTTTATGTGTGTATTTTTTTCTGTTCCGAGCCACTTTTCTAATCCTTGTGTCGCCCTTCCAATTAGGTATTTCATATACAGTATAACAGTTTTAATTTCTGAAGTGACAACTCATTCGTGGTAACCAATTAGTCGCTGAGGACCACTGCATCTAACCTAGAGACTACGATTTACACAATTTGATAGTTTCAATTAAGTTTTTAATTTGTAAAATTGATTCAGTACTGACATGAACTAGAAAATTCTCAAGAAACTATAAAAAACGTCAAAATGAATAACACTGGATGCATGATAATGATAAAGATACTTCCGTGCATTTTAATACGAGTTATCAGTTTTTCGTAGCGATAAAACGTGGTTCCAAGCAGTTTTTAGGCCTACAGATAAGCGATAAACCCTTTCTTGGTGTCATTGATTTCTTCCTGTTCTGACAAGGCAATTTTAGTTCTTGTTGTTTTGTGTGTGGATTTCTTGACGACATTCATGCTAATTGTCACACGCAAAATCATTCAATACAGGTCTTATCGTTTAAAAAAGTGGCAGAGTAAGTTTAAAACACTTGAACGTCATGCGACATTTTCCCCCCGCATTGGCCAACAATATTAATATAAAACAGCGCTGAGCGCAAAAAAAAGTACCTGCTTGGCCATGAAGGACTTCAGGAAAAATAGGCTTAATAAATTCGTTTTCAAGATTTGTTTTATAAGTATTCTCGTTAGCTTTCTAACTTTCCTAAATGAGTAATGGAAGCTCATAGCAGACCACTGAAAATGTAATAATTTGTATTATTCATTTAATAGACATAAAGCTCATACGGTGCCTAAACATACCTTTGTATCTCTCCAACTCATCCTTAAACTATAGTTCGTAAGGATACTTGAATTATTGTTTACATCTTCAACAGCCATTTCAATAGCTGGTATAGCGCCAGCAGAGTTCCATCCGCCTCCAGAGGTATCGACCGTAGAAAATGCTCCCACCCAAAGCTCTTTCTTCGTGCAGTTGTTACAAAGGTTTGAACTAAACGCTAGTGGGACCCAAAACAGAAGTACTAGAACCATTCTATCCATCGAATCGATGAAATATCTGTGGTTTACATAAAATCTAGTTAGATAACTCTCTTAGCAACAGAATGTTTATACTACGGATAGACAGATAAGTTAGATTGATAAGGCAATTTTGAATTTCATATCGTGTTGTTGCTATAGGCAAAAACAGTCGGTTCTTTGACTGGTCGACATTAGCATATTACATAGCATCTGCCCTGCTTCAATCAGATATCTTATTCTCATCGGCAAAATATCACTGAACAATGAAATCTTTTACCGTTTCTTTGATAAACTGATAAGCTAAAAACAAAGCAGTCCAACAATATTCAAAAACATAAAAGCAGTTTGTTTATTTGTCTTTGCTTTATTTTATAAGAGTATTACCTCTTTTTTTGACAAAATTTAATAACTTCAGATGAAAACGATTTTAGTTCATTCTTTAATTTTTTAATATTTTTTCCTCTAAAATGAAAAGCCAACAATAAAGGATACTTACACATCTACAGAAAAGAGAGATTGAAAGAATAGTAGGCTAATGAACGCCTTCAGTTCTTCCCAATAAGGCTATAAATAATTACTAAGTTTGAAAGTAAAAAAATTTGAATTTTCTTTTCCGGCTAAATCATGAAATATAATCACATCGAATGTTAACAACTTTAAAATTAAGTAAACATAAGAGTCAACCATGGTTAAGTAACAGAGCTTAGTATTTCCTGATTAGTGCATGCAGGTCCGCAACCCTTTTTGTGTGCATATGCATGACTCATATAACAATGCTGGTCGTGATTTGTCTAACAAGAGAGGCTAATGAGGAAAGCTTCGTTATCGTCAAGCAACATGTTTTGTTCTAGTGTTGTTGTTGTTTTTTGAGTCAAGGCTACCGGTTTCCTGGTCGATGAGGAAGTATATAGGATTTGCACCATCAAGTGATGGCAGCCATGACAGTAGGTACAATAACAGAGTCTTTTCCCACTGGGAATCTAAATTCTTTCTCATGTAAATACCAGCCCGTTCCTGCATAGCTCCTATCAAGGCTTCCATCACATGATGGTGCATAGTCTCTAGTTTACTAGCTCTATGACCTCAGGAGCATGCAATTTCAACAATCTCGATTGATGATTGTTTAACGACTCTTTTCAGTTGAGTTTTAACTTACAATATATCAAACTGGTATAGAACTAGGACTTCCGACTTCTTCCTACGCCAGACAAACTAGCATTTTCGGATTTATTTTACTAGTTTATTTTGTTCCGAGTTTTTTTTTCTTGAAAAGACTATTTTTGCCATTTCCTTTCATAACTGATGTTAACAATTTAGTCAGCTTGCTGGTTCTTGCTGATTGCGGAAACACAACAAGTAAACACCGTTTTTTTAATGGCTCCCTACTCTAAAAGACACGGAAGCAAACAAGACTTTGTGCCGCCCAGTGAGTCACGGAAACTATCATTCACGTCCTTGGTGTTCTTCTCTTGGTAGTTTAGTTACTTGGCGATATCTCATATAACACAATAAAATGAGTAGCTTACGTTTTTGTTTTGCATCTTTAAATGTGGAAGCAGTTGTAAAAACATTGATAAACATGTAATCGTATCCAAGATAGTTTTGCTATTTTAGGGGGAAAAAATGAAACCCGGCCGTTTTTTTTCGTTTTTTTTTTTTTTTTTTTCGCTTCTTTAGTTTTCATCCCCTTCTTTCTTACTTTTCAGTTCAGTTTTCTTATCTTTTCTTTTATAGTTTGGGTTTTTTCTTTAGGAGAGGAGAGGAGAGGAGAGGAGAGGAGAGAAATTGAAGACAGAGGAAACTACCAAGCACTCCAGTCATTCATTCAGTCACAGTTCGGGTCTTAAGAGTTGCATTTTTAATTGCATAATGTAATAATGCTCTTTGAACAAAAACCGGAGAACCAGGAACCAAAAATCCTATGAGAAAAGGGCTATCGTTCTAACTAAGTCGATTCAACCATTAAGGAAGACAAACAAAAACAGAGCGCACTGATAGATCCTAAAATTTCGGCGAATTTGTTTGTTTTTTTAAAATTTGCGATGCATTGGTGTAATGGTTCACTATTAGTTATGGCCCAAGGTTAAAATACATTCCTAACATTAATATAAATTCATCTTTACCTTACTGCAGACCAAAAGTGGCATCCAAATTACAGATTGAAAGCACATTTAGATCGTTTCTAATTCTAATCAGGGATCATGAATGGGCTCATTTTTTATCGACCGTCACTTTACTTTCGCTAAGTTAACGATTAGAGTGCAAACAATTAATCCGTGAAACACTAATTACTAAAGTGCTAATTAAACAATAGAAAACAATGGGATTTGCATGAAATTGTGCTATTTAGTATTACTAAAGTTTCACGGATTTACTGTGGTCACTCTAACATCCAGTGCAAGGGGAATTCTCATGAAATATTTTATTGTAAGCTGGAACTGACTCGAATAATGAGAAAGAGGCACTTAATACTGCTGGGCAAGAATAAGAACTTACTTTTACAAATTTAATTTAAAACTCATAAAGTTCTAAGTCTCTTCCACTGCGTTGCACTAAAATTGCTCCGTTTTTGAGTTCAAAGATATTTAGTACTAACAAAAAACTACTACTTAATTGGGTTCTAGTGATAAACGCCTTGATGACTTCAGTTGACAGGATTGATTCAGTGAATAAAGAGAATATCATTGTAGTTATCGAAGGCTATAATGAAGGTGAGAATAAAACAAGTGCAAAGATGGCCAGCTATTTTTGTAATAACATATTGAACAATATTGTGAAGTCAACGATAATCTGCAGCAAAAAATCTTTCTTTCCACTTTTGGGTTATTTTTTACAGATTCTGAAAAGTAAATATTTTACTAAACTAGATGGGCAAAAATCAATAAAGAGCCCTATCAAAAGACCCCAACCAAGCTAATAATACCCCATAGGTAAAGAATTCTGTTTGACACTGAATATAAAAGTTCATTCTTACCTTTAAATAATTTCTACTGACAATTATCTTAAAAGGTCTCGATAGACTCGAGAGACTACTCGTTTTTCCTACTTTATAATTCAAGTGAGACAATCAGTCCAATTAGAAAAGCACCAGCTGGCATATTTAATGCTGAAGCCAACTTGAGGACTGCGACAAATACTCCGCACTTTTCAGTATTTTATTTTCTTTCATCGTAATGTGACAAACACGGCTGGTAAAGAAGTTCCTTAAAAAATGTATGTAAACGGATTTGTGTTGAAAAAAATGTATAAAAGAACGGAATTACTGGCAACCAGTTTTTTATTTATTTTAAAGCTTACAGCTTTTAATTCGTAATACTACTGTCATGGTGACAAACACGGCTAGTAAAGAAATTCCTCAAAAAATGTATGCAAAAGGCTGTAATTTCGTCATATTGTCATAGTGACAACATCACTGCTGAGCCACTGGCATAATGACAGGTGTTTATCTCAAATAACATTCTCAAAAACCTGAGACTTCTAAATCAACAAAATTCAAAATAATTGATCCTGACAAAATGATAATTGACCAAAATTGCAATTTTTTCCCTAAAGCTGAAGTCAAAGTTCTGTAAAAGATAGTCTAGTGTGATGCCAAATTCTACATACTCCTCAATATTAAAGTGAATGCAATAATTCCCTAGTAATAAATATTTTTTTTTAGTAATTAGTACTAACTCGGCTCTAAGTAGTTATATAGGCGAAGAAGTGTCGCAGCTGCTACTTGTATTTGAATGAAATCAGACACTATAGGGGACTAATATTTCCAAAAACTCACTTAATCAATCGGACAAAAATAAATGACGAGCCCTCAAAATACTCAGAGATATGAAAGCCCGTTCTTATCTTTGCACCTGTCTTCTCAGTTTTATTATATATCATTAATGATAACAAGTTGAGAATTATACATGAGATAAAGTAAAACTAGCAAAGAGAAAATCTCCTCTCGAATTGTTTCCGATTCATTTTCCTCGTTCGGTTCTGTTGCTTGGTTGGTCAATTTTGAATTCAAATATAATCGAGAAGGCGGATAAGCGCTCTCTCTGATTTCAGTAATTAAACCAACACACACAGTTTAGCAACTATTATCCTATAAAGACAAACCCTAAAGCTATTCACGCCTTTAGAAAATTACCCTTCAACGTGGGGGTCACCGAATTACACTTAGCATGACCGAGATCTGTTCTTTGAGACAATATTTCAGAGTGCTGCCTAATTTATCTCGTTGAAAAATTGCTTGCCCGCAATTCATGGCAAGTCGAGCATTAGTCATTTTTTTTACTAGGTTGCCTGTGTTTTAAAATGCGTCTCATGTTTTTTTTTTTGGCTAAAGTTGCGCAATAGTACCCGGACATTACCCAAGCCCCGTTAGGGGGAAATGACACAGAGATCCCGTTTATAGTGACAGATGTAATGAATTGTCACAGAATTGCCAAAGTGATTGATTTTACTTACCGAGTCTCACTCCAGTACGCTGTTTGTGGAAATTAAAGAACGCTTTTTAATAACGAATTTTTTTTTTTTAATTTAAAAAATATGTCATTATCGTGCTGGGGACACTAAAGTGCAAATGCGTATTTTGAACCGCGCCAAAATTTCTCCTGGTCAACCAAACTTAAAAGTCCTGGGACAAACGTCACAACTGACATGCTTTCCAATTATTATTTCTAAAGCATGTCAAGAAAATTGTTTGACGTTAGCGGTCGGACAAATATTTGGTTGGGACATTTTGGTAGGGTGAAGCAAATTTTGTCCGTCTAGTGCTAATCATGGCAGATCAAAAAAGTGTTCAAAAAAAAAACAGTAAGATTTATACAATAAGGTAATAATAATAATAATAATAATAATAATAATAATAAAATAATTATCAATGATAACGATTGACAGAGAACTTATAAGTGAATAAGAATTAGAGAATAACTTAATAATGTACCAATTTAAAAAAAATGGTTTGTCTTAATGAATGATATTAGAACCGCTCTAGGTAGGCTGTATCAGGACATTTCTTTTCTAATAGTAGCTGGTTCCTGATAACTGATTATATTGGACTACAAGTATTACATTTATAATAGTTTTATGACAGGTGTCAATCAGATATCAAGTGTAGAATCACTAAACTACGATTGGTTGATCAATAATGTGCATTCTTAGGCTTTATATTCAGATGGAAAATATTCATATATAAATCTAAGGATTACACATAACTAGAGCTAAATATAATGTATAAAAGTAACACAAATATATATCTTTACAGGGCACGTTCCAGCATATTCAACTATTTCATGCATTACATGTCTAGAGAATGAGCTTAACATTTGAAGAAACAACATTCTAGAGAATGAGCTTAAAATTTGAAGAAACAACAAAAACATCAACAGCAACAACAACAGCAACAATAACAACAACAGCAACAACAAAAACAACAGCAACAACAAAAACAACAGCAACAACAACAACAACAGTTAACTATGGGCTGCCCCTCGTAAGTGAAGCATATATCTTCTTTTCCTCTACCAACATGGTTGGCTGTAAAATTTATGAAGCAAATTAACTATCTATGCTATCATGAACAAAATTTTTAGTTACTTTGAATTTTTACAAAGAGAGAAAAGGAATGTGTGATATCAATTAATATCATTCATTTTGCTGACAGAAATGATATAAAAATAAAAACTACCCCATCAAACTATTCTTCAGTGCATGTATATTATAGCTACCATTTTGATTGACTTTGACAAAAGATTTGGTGTTGGTGTTCTCTTGATGCAGTTTGTTCAAAAAATACATTTGCAGTTTGAAAGATATCAGCCCACATTCCATGAACTACTGTTATTATCAGCATACAATATTTGAGAATTTAGGAAATTTGTTCAAATAATTAGATTGGAAACACAGCATGGATGCCAGAGGGTCACAGGACTCACAGGGCAGGTGGCAGACTGAAGATGACTTGAAGAAGGGCAGTTGAGAAAGAACAAGGCCAAATGAAGAAGCTGGGATGCTGTTAAAGTGGTGGTACACAGCTGAGCGGGTAGGGATGATGGGGGGAGGGGGAGGGGGAGGGGGGATGTGGTGAACTCCTCACACGTTATTGACACATAAATAAAGTTTATTATTATTATTAACAATTTATCATGTGCCGGCTTGCGCAATGACTGATGATGACGCTGAAACACAGGACTTACATTTGCTTATTTTTCCTACGATTTACGTCATTTTCCTCATCTTCTTAGTTCTTTGCACTTTATTTTATTATCCAAGTCATAGTACTGGATTGGACTAACATATTCCTGTCTTGAAGCATTCTTGTACTGCGTGATGGTAACGGACATTTTCATTCTTTCTGTATTTCAATAGCATAAAATCTTCCTGATAATCAAGTTGAGTCAGTTGTTCAATTAACTTTGCTTTTGTTTGTGAGTTCCTTTGCTTTTACAAACCACTCGTAAACGTCCTTTTCTCTTCACAAATTTACACGAAGAACACTTAAGTTTCAGTGCAGTTCGTATCCTGTAGGTCCTTACTGATAATAACGTGTGGGCCAACCCAAAATGACGGAGATTTGAGGTAAATCTGCCAAGAATTCCACCAAACATTTTCTTCAATCTTTGATTCTTGCAAGTTTCAAAATGGCTGCCCTCCTCGCTGGATGCAGTGAGAATGACACAGGAAGCCCAAAACAGCAATATGTTTTTTTGTCCAGAAAATCTTGCCCACATAAACTTTCACAAAAAGCATAATAACATAAACTTTCATATAAACTTTCATAAAGATCATGATAAATAAATTTCAAATATAGTTTTCCTAAAAATAAAGTTATGATTTCTCTAGTTTAGTTGCGAATCAGGAGGTCGTTCGAGACTTACATTAATTCTAGAAAAACAATTTTAAAAGATGACATGGATACAAAAGCTAACCAAAATCCTTAAATGCAGCTATTATTTCGATAGCTAATATATTTTATAATATTTTTTAAAAATCATTTGCTCGTTTGAATAAATTTTATTCGCTTCCCGCGCTCTTTGCCACCCGCGTTATCCCGTGAGAGTAGATAGTCACGTGGATTTTTACCCATAGCAACGTTGTTAGAGCATGTGTACAAGTTGTCTAATATTTCAGCATGGCGGCTGTTCAATATAAATTGTCTCGTTGCGTTAGAAATGGACCTTCTCAAAAGACTCCAGAGGAGTTGAGAAGACTCGAAAAGGGATTTGTTTTGGATAATATTGCAGTGAGTACGCTGTCGGATGATTCTGGACGCGCAAATCCGAAGATGAGCACAGCTATTCCACCTTACAACGCGCAAATAGACCCGCACACCAAAAACTACTTCGAAAAGAAACTTGTTCAGAGATTACTAACCAGAACTCAACAGGTATATATTTAATTCTTCTTTTTTCTTCAAACGAACTTTCTGTTTTATTTAATCTATTGAATGTTTTTCTGCATGAAAAACATCTTTGTTTGTTTGTTTATATTCGATTACGACTAGCTGAACATTTCTCTTTTGTCAAGACCTCACAACAAAAGCTGAGCATTTTTTTCTGGTTTAAGAACATCCTGTCTTATATCGTACTCATCAGGAAGTTTCATTTCCAGAAAATAGCTCTTTGGTCCTTAGTCAATCTCGTCTTCATAGCAGCAAACGCTTATTAACTTAATAATCTTAGTAGTTTGTTTTCAAGTAATTATATCTATATGCACCACTTAATTAGACGCTTCCTGTCTCCGTTCTGTATTTCAATTATCATTTTTTAATCACTAGTGGAAAAATCGCGAGCCTTAAGGGAAAGTTCATTTTTTTATTCCAAGAGGTTGAGGGCTGGGTAAACAAAGACTTTTTCAAGAAAAAACTTTTCCCCCCAGGGCGCTCTTATATCAAAATTAAACGTGTCCCTAAAACTGTAGGTATTCCAAATAATTAAGTTCCTTTTTACAAGAGGTTTTTTAATTTGTTTTCTTAAAAAAATCCGAATCTTTTCTCTCTCTTTTACTTGTAATTCTGAACTCCTTTTTAGAAAAAAATATTTTTTGAGCCTCTGCGACCCCCACCCTTAAAAAACTGCATCCTCTTAAATCCCTAGTATTCAAAAAAAAAATTTTCCTAGACTTTGGTCTTGCAGTTTGTATGGGAAATCTCACAATCTCAGAATCGATAGGTACAAGGGATGTTTTGAAAGTTTTCAAAATTGGATGAGCCCTTAGTCAAAACATCATGAGTATCTATCAATGCCGATTTAATTGTACTCCTCTTGTCCAATCAGAATTTAGTGATTTTGTTGAGTGTATTATAAAGAGCAATACTAGAGGAAAAAAAATTTTTTTAGCATTCATTGGTCTCGTCAAAATAAATGGCCCAAACAAGCTTGACAAAATCTCTCATTATTATTTTTGAATTCCTCATCAGCCACCTCCAGGAGACTCCATCAGTGGTAAACAAATGGATAAATTTTATAATAAAGGAATGATGGGGACGTATTTAAGCTACAGGAATAGTGCTGGAGCAGGTGAGAATAAAATACTTAGGGAAATTTCAGGTTGTGTCATATTTCTGGGTCCACCTGCTCACAAAAAACTGTTTAAAAAAATAAAGTGAAAAATCTTCATCATATTATAAATGCATATAATATATATTCTTTTGACTAAAGCCAAGAACCCAAAAGTCTTGGTCTTTGTTGGTTGTATGATTACGAAAAATGGGTATGAAGCAAGCTAAAACAAAGGTGGGGTAGTGGTGATAGCACTTGCCTGTGACTAAGGCAACCTGGGTTCGATTACCGGCCTTGGCATAATATGTGAGTAGCGTTAATTGTTTGTTGAATCTGCTTCAAGGGTTTTTTCCTGGCTTCTCTGAGGTTTTTCCTCCCTCTTCAAAAATCAACTTCTAAATTCTGTGAGGATGGAAAAAGACACACTCTGTGGAACCGCTGTTAATTCCCAATTTTTATTATTTTTTAAATACAATTTAACATACTTGTGAAAATTGATAGCAATCAGAAGGGTTTTTGTGGGAACCTGGAAACTGATAAAATATAGAGTGAATCCGGGAAGTAGAAAAAACTTTGCATGATTCGAGATATTGGCATCGGCCATGACTCGGGAATTGCGTTAATTCAATGTCCCAGGATAAGGGATTTCACTTTCTGATTTTCAGGAAAAACGTGAAAACATTAATAAATAAAATAACAATTCAAACACCTTTGAATATGTTAAAATGTGGTCCTTGATGGCAAAATGTCTTGGGATTTTGGAAAAATTAGCCTGTGATTAACAAAAGTATGAATGGCTTGTAGGATATTCAAGGGCACAGGTTAGTGGGCACGGCTTGTTCTTAGAAGGGCTACCTCCTATTAATGGATGGCATGGCGCATTTGGATTCAGAAGAAACACGCCTTGGCTACGAAGACAACCTTCTGTTTTTATAGGTAAGTCATAATTCTGCTTCGGACAATTAATAGCGAACCAGTCACTGTTGTGGCAGTTTTCCCAGGGGAAACAAATTATACAGTGTCCATTTTCTCTTTCTATCACAGGAAAGTAAGCAATTGAAACAATTTAGAATCAATCTTACATGTGATCAGAGTTTTCAATTCTGAGATATGGTAGCTCATTTTTTAAGCTTGTGCAACATTATCAACTGTAACTAAAAAGGGAGTCAGAACCATGAAGTACACCGTTAACTGCATAGTGATACCTTGAACATAGGGGTAAGTGAACAATTTTCCCTATTATTCATAACTAATAATATGTCGTTTTTTCAGGAAAAGTTGACAGCCGTTCAGTTGTGCCATAATAAAAAAAAGACAGGTAGATAGCAGAGGATCAAAGTAAAGGTACAATGTGTAGTAGTTCCAGAAATTATCCATACCCACCCCACAGAGGAATTTGGAATTTCTGAAGAGTAGGGGGATCAGAGAAAGAACAAAAATTACAGAGTTTGTATGGAAGAAAATTGGAATTTCAGGGGTGGGGGTGCATCTTAAAAAATTCTTGCTTGAGGGGGGTATGGTTAATTTTTGGAACTACACAATAAGAAATGATACTACTTCATTGAAACTAACACTACAGTAGAAGAGATAAATTGTCAAGAAAAAAGAGATTCAATCATCTAATATGAGAGCTTGAAAATAAGACGAAGAGAAAATGAAAGAGCATTCACTTGATTGTTTTTCAATAAAATTTCAGAAAATCTTATTTGACTTATTGAAATGGCTACTATTGGCAACAAATATAAATCAAAATCTGTCTAAAATATTCTATTATTAAAAACTGTTTTGAGGATTGCTTCATGCTGTTTTAAGCAAATGGAACAAATTATTAGTAAATTGATGGTTTAGTAATCAGCGTAAAATGTGATACAAAATTTTGCTTGGCTGAGTTTTCAATTTAGTTTTTATCTTAATTTTATGATGTTTGAGTATAAATTATTTTCGGTTTGATGAAACATGGATAAATTTTTTTCCTAATTGTCTTTCATATTAGTATATAGGAAATTGCACAATCGCGAGTATGATTCATACAAATTGTACTTGTTTTAAGTCAGATAGAGTGCTTTTAAGACAACTATTTTCAATTTAAGTAGTTTTCTTTTCATATTGTTAAATATTATTAGCTATTTATTTTATATCCTTGTAATATGTGTGTACAGGTATCCAAAAGTGTGAAATATAGAAGTTTTTTCTTAATTTAGCTTATAGCTGTGTGGAATAATTTATATTTTGTTTTAAGAAACTTGAATTTTTAAAAAAAAAAGTGGGCTGTTTTTCAACATTAGTAAATCGAAGTAACTTTTGATTAAAATGTAGTGTACTTGTTTGGTCAGATAGAGTGCTTTTAAGGCAGCTATTTTTAATTTAAGTATTTTTTCCCCCATAATGTTAAATATTATGTAATAACTATTTATTTTATATCCTAAGTTGTAAGGCTGTTGTATCCAAAAGTGTGAAGTTTTTTATTTAACTTATAGCTATGTGTTTTTGGGTAAAATAATTGGTATTCAAGGATTTTATGAGTGTTCATGATCCTATTTTGATAGTTTTCATACAATTTGAATCCAGAATGCTACAGCTGTAGTAACATATCTTTATGTGTGATAGCAGCAAATGTCACTGCAGGTATCAATCATCTCTAGATTCAGGTATACAAGGTATAAAGGTATATATAAATTCTTCAACAAAACTCAGCATTGCATATACACTATGCTTATTTTGTCCCCCTGTTGCAGTATGTATGTTGTCCCTAATGAGCCCACCAAGGTTCCAGTGGGGGGAGGGGGGGTACTCCTCTTCATTCACTATACGGGTACATGCCTCAAAACAGGGTATGGTTTTTAGCGATTCTCTGGAACAGGGTATATAAATTGTGCTCACTCTCTGGAACAGGGTATCTATTTTTGCAAGTACCAGAAAAGGGGTTTTTATATTCAATCTTACTCTGGAACAGGGTATGACTTTTAGCAATTTTTCTCTGACACAGGATTGGGGTTGAAAGGACTCAGTGGTACATCTCTACCCTAAACAGGCAAGAGTACACCACAGGCCAAGGTTGTGGGGGTTGTTGGTAATGATTGTTCATAGGGTGTTTAGATTGGTGATGGGGTGTTAATTGGTACTCGATTGGTTGTGGTAGTTGCTGTTGATGTAGCACCACAAGTGAATAAGGAGGAAACTTAAAACCATTGTGACAGAGTCAAAAGAACGTTATTTTAAACAAAAGTAAATCGGACTTTAACCTAGTTTTAGTTAGTTTAATTACGATTTCGGATACTAAGGAATGTTCTTCCTTCATATCAAGTGAAATCTGCAAACAAGTAGTTAATTAATTTCCTGGGATTACATGAGTAATGTTAGCATAAACCACGTTTTACGGAACAAGTGCGCCTTGGGCGTATTGTGCGTGGATTATTGTAATACATGAGGAATGCAGACTCAAGTATAAATAGAGCTTTTCAAGTAAATTTAGTCAGTATAGCAAGAGAACTTGGAAGAGCGTCGAACCACAGATTAAAGACAAAGAACTCGCGTCGTTAGAAGGTACAATCCTTGCTGTTTATTACACACATATATCTAACCTAGGATAAAGTTAAGATAATTTTGTGTTAGATTATTGCTATATCTAGTCATTATACTTCGTAGTTAAGTATCAGAGTAAGTTCTAGTATTTAAATCACACGTGAATAACCTTAAGCGAGTAACATAATAATCAATTTCACGGTAATTAACTCTAAACATAAACAATAAGGTTTTGCACTATAAACTCGTAGTCAGGATAATTCTCGTCTTAAACAAGTAAATCTAGCATCACTTAGCGTTTTCAGTGTTGAACTAACGAAGTTAAACCATAAATCTAAGGATAGTAGTTAAATCTAGCATTCATCGTTTATTAGCCATCATTGGTAAACTCGCGTATAAACCAATAGTTTTCATTCTTAAAAACGTTCTAAACATAGCTACAGGAACCGCTATCGCTGTAAACGTTCGTTCAACCTCTAAACTAGTTTGAGTAACCTTCACCACAGGTTAAAAGACCTTTTTATAGACCTTTTGGTTGTCTTCGTAAACTTTAATTTGCAAGGTCACGGATTGACCACGAGGTAATCATATCACTGTTTAGGATAAATTCGCATAACAATAACTGGTTAAACACTTACCTAAACATATTAGTAAACCCTTCTAACAACTTTTCCATAGTTTTCCATTATTCTTGTATCATTTATACGGCGTATAACTTCCATTTTAAACATATAAACACCTAGTTTTGTGTCAGTATTTTACACTCGTTGGCAATTCATATTATGGTATTCAAATTAGCTATTACGTAACTTCCGTTCTATTTATATCTAAGCCAGATAGATTTAGTACAAGAGTACATAGACTTTAGTCATATTTTTCATTGTATTATCGTTTTATAATAATAGTTTCAACTTAACAAAAGTATTTCAATATATATAAACCTACATCTTAGTGTAAATATCTTATTTTATAGACAGAGAGCTGTAATCTCGTTCTCGTTTTGTACTGATTTGTGATGTACTAAGCTGGGTTGTTGAATAAACTCTTTTGCCAACACACTTGCAATCTGTTTAGTGATTTGAGCGCCTTGCCGCCGGTTACACCATGTGTAGCTATTACTGACGTTTCGGACATTAGTTTTTCATTGGAGTTATTTTAATTAAAAAGCTTATTATTTTTGTTTACATGTATCTTTATCAAAATTATTAAAACATTCTACCAGTAAATCATGGAACATATTACTATAAACACAGACAACACACACACACAGATAAAGGCAAAGCTTGGCTTTTCACAAACATAAGCAACACATGCAGCCAACTTCAACAGGAATAATCCATTTAGCAAGTGAGGTATTCAGAATACATACTTGCTTTTTAGCACCAGTTTTCTTTCCCCATATCTAATAGAGAAGTCAGCCTTTGTTTTTTGTACAAAGTAAAATCCCAGTTATAAGTCTACTATTCTGCTAATGGAAATATCCTAGCAGCTATATATAAGTCCCCCCCTCCCTGCTCTCCATTGTGAGCCCACCTGGAACCTCTTCCTTTTTTCACTGGTGCAACATAAGACAGTGATTGGAAACATAAAACAAAAAAAACCTTTCCTCCTTATTCCAAACTCTTTCCCCCTCCTGATTATAAGCCCATCAAAAGTCCCTTACATACCAATGCAGATTATAAACCCAGGGCTTATAACCAGGATTTTACATTATGCTATTTTACAAGTGAAACCTAACATTTCACAAACATTTTAACTAAAAATTAAATATGGGAGCCATGAAATAACAATGTAGTGGTCTGCTGTCTTTTTTTGATAAGGTATATATTATAACAATAATTTCTTATAATTTTCGATAGACATCAATATTTCCGCTGAAGGCAGTTTAATAACATTTAAGGTTCAATAATCTTTCTTCTAATTAGCCATGTTGGATATTTCTGGCCCCTTAGATGGGCCTTTGTGAAAGTTAAAATTCATGTTGTATTGGTTTAGCTGCAATAGGATTATTTGCTATTATTAGCTGCCATATTATGTAACTGGTCCATTGAGGTGGTATTACACTAGGTAAAGTTCCTTTCCTTGCAACTTGTCTCGTAATTTTGTCATGCTATTTAAACCAGTGTATTGCAGTTGCTTGCATCAACAGGGATGTACAGGTAATGATCTGAGACAAATAATTGATGCACAATGAAATGTTTATGGCTGTACAACAAATCATTGCGAAACATGTTGCAGGAAGGGTGTTACCCTTCACATTAATGCCTTAGAATTGTTGCACAGTATTATTGTTTCAAAAAGCAAGACTAAACTCTAAGAACTAACGTTTTTTGAAATAGCGAACATGGTGCATTGTGGGGAGTAGCTTCAGTACAAACATCTCATGTTCATCATGCCTTATGAAGCTAGACCACAATGCATCCTGTTTATTGAACTAAGGAAAGGCCTATACTGTACCAAAATTGCAAGACAAAGTTTTGACATTACACTACCAGATCAATTTGTCACGCAACTTGTTTTACAAAGAAATATCAAAAGAAGTTGCATGGAACATAAGAACCTTGTGTAAGACCACCTTTATCCTATGATGGCATACTGTACAAAATTTAGAGAATTATTATGTATAATTTTCACATCTTAGAATTAATCTGCATGCTTTAGCAGACAAGTCAAGGTAACTTCTGATGACAGCTCAATGTTGAATTAATAACATAAATTAATAAATCGATAACTGTCTATCAGAAGTCCACCTGAGGTATTTCAAAAAGTGAATAGCATATTCAAACATGCATGCAAGGTTGTCAAAATGGAAATAGCTTCTACTGTAGTTGATATACTCCATGGAAATATATTTTCTTACATTAAAATCAAAATTAATTTATTTAGTACTAACTAAAATAAATCTTATGGATAATTATTTCTAGCTACATTTTGTAGTATTGATCTAGAAAATGCCTCTAGCATTTGCCCATGTTTTAAAATATTCCATTTTGCCTTGTGGGTAAGATGCAGTATGGATATTTGTTGGGAATAAAAATTCTAAAGACATTGACGCACAATGCAACATTGCATGTAAGGTTGTATTCCAAATTTTCAGGAAACTGAAAAAAGTATAAAAAGTTATAACTTTTCAGAAGATGTTGCCAGTGCTTTAAGCATTCCATTCATTCCTGTAGATAAGATAATTTTCAGAAGATGTTGCCAGTGTTTTAAGCTTTCCATCCATTCTTGAAGATACATTGCAAAAGGTTATGCTTGCGATGGGAAATTTTGCAATGTGTCTCGACCCTCCTTGAAATTGCACACAAAATTCCAGGGATCTTGCAAGCAACATTACATGCAAAGTTGCAGTGTGACAGAAGTTTTGTCTTGCTTGTCACACACAAAAGTTTCAATGTGAGGCTTCCCACATCCTTGTACTGAAACCTTTGTGTGTGACAAGCAAAGCATATCTCGTGGGCTTGTTCTTTTAAAGATACTACTGTGAGTTCTTAGAATATGCTGGACAAAGCACTGTTAGCAATACGATGTGAATTTTGCTGCATATCTAAGTACTTATCCTCTTCTACCAATGAGTT
This sequence comes from Actinia tenebrosa, assembly GCF_029948245.1. Taxonomy (NCBI): domain Eukaryota; kingdom Metazoa; phylum Cnidaria; class Anthozoa; order Actiniaria; family Actiniidae; genus Actinia; species Actinia tenebrosa. Next base: position 1,059,528 of record NW_028292581.1, on the reverse strand, counting down.
CAGTAGAGTGTTCATGTCATTAACTACCATATTGCTATTACCCAGACCAAATGGGTTTATTTCATTGCCGTTTCCATCAGTTGAAAGGGCTTCCATACTGTTTAACATGGCTTCATAGCTGCCAACCTCTTGGGGTCTGCTTTGCTCACCGTAGTAATCTACCATCCCAGGAACTCTCTGTTGATACTCAGTAATCATTTGCCCCTGAGGAACTGATTGAAGTCTTGACTGCCTTTGGTAGTATTGATTCTGTGGTCTGGCATATTGTAAATTGAATCTCTGTTGTGGTATTCTGTTTGGAGGAGGATAAGGTGGTCTTGCAGCGGGTTGGCTTGGTCGGTAGTGGATTGTCTGGGACTCGATGGGTAGCTGTTGCTCAGGGTAAGCTTCCTCAGATGGGTAAGGATAATGTCGAAGAGGTTGTGTCTGTCTTGACTGCGCCTGGTCTGGACTGAGATAAGCATCAAATTCATTGGGATCAACATCTTCATTTATAAGTTCCGTTTCACGAGGCTCTGCTTCATTTGTTGTGCTATTGGAAGACAGTTGTATCATTGGCTCTGGCCTTGAATTCCACCTCATATGCTGTGCGGGTTCACTGCGCCGACGATACTCTTCTTTTTCACCACCCTGTTGTAGCGACATCTCTGAGCTATCTGCTTCACAAATGACAGTATCACTCAATCGCCTAAATGTCCTATCTATTCCATTAGGTCTAAAAGGCTCTTTGGAAAACTGATAAGGAATCCTGTGAAACATTGGACTTCTTATGATGGCCAAGTTTGATTGACTACCATATCCACTACTATTACGACTCAGTCTATTACATGCAAAGCTCTGGGAACTTGCATTGCTTGTTTCACTGGCCCTGCGTAAAACAGCTTCACTATCGCTTAGAGGTGCTAACAATGTTTTCTTCCATGGTATAGATCCTTGCTGATTCTTAGGTCCTGGGGGAACTTGAACATTTGGCGGGTGTGGAACTACTTGTGGATTGAGACTTGCTTGACTTGATCTCCTGCTTTCATTGTTAGATGCCCAGCCACTTTCACTTGATCGTCTGCTTACATCACCATTCATCTCTGAAATGTGGCTAGTTTCACTGGATCTCCTTGTTGATGTTTGACTCATACGCCGATGCACATCACTCACCCAACTAGCAACATCCTTATTCCTGTTGTGGATCTTTGGCAGGGTAATTGTTTCTGATTGTCTTTGGCTTACTACTTGTTGTACAGTTGTTACTGCACAACCATCGGTTACTGGTTCATAGTCACCTTCCACAATGTCAGGCAACTGTTTGACGTATGGTGGGCTCCTAGGTGATAGTCCAGATGTAGTAACTTGACCAACACCTAAAGACGTTTCATGGCTTCCTGGTATGTCAACTGCTGGAGAACGATCATCACATGTAGAAGACACAACATCTGCATCCCAACCAATACTGACTACGCTAGATGAGTATCCACCTCCTTTCTTTACTGTACCACTTTCGCTACCACTACCTGGGGACTTGACATCACTGGATGGCGACTGCACTGCAGCATTGCTGGTATTAGTGTTTGAAATGGACTGATTTGATTGGTTGCTGGAAGAGGTTTTCTTGGTAGAGCTCTGTGTGTTGTCTTTGCCTCCGTCTGAGTTCAGCTTGTGCTGTAAAAGAGGACATTTATTAGCTTTTGTTGTGAGCTCACGATCATTACCAAGAGCACTGCCACCAGAGCAGACCAATTTGCTCAGCCTTTTTTCAGGGGGAGGACATTTTTGAATCAGAATCAATCAGGGGTGACTGAGAATGAATTCAGTACAAAGTGGAGGCCTTGACGTACATTATTCATTCATTCAACCCTTGATATTCTTATCTTAAAACATGAAACTAAAGTGTCCTTATTTTTCCCTGCACTCAGACACTTTATTTATTAGCTTTTCCCATGAGAGCAGGGACACCACAACAGCTTTTTGCCAATTACAGTGGGCCCTGTAGAGTTTAGCACGGGCAATGAAATTAGTCGTCACCAGCGTCTTCAGTGGGTCTTTTACGTCCACCTTATACGGGGTTATTTAGTACAAGACAGACAAGGCCTACGGTTTTAAGTCCTTGACCGGGAGGACTTGAAGGTCTAACTATTTGCAGGTATAATCACAAAGGCAGCACCTTCTCCTCAGTTATTTTAAGACCCTGAGTGTTGGTCTGGCCAAGGCTTTAACCACAACCTTCTGCACATTAGACTGATGCTCTTACCAACTGAGCTAACCAGGTGGAGGCACTTTCAAAGGGACAGCCAATAACGACTTTTTGATGACAGAAAGCTTTGTTTGCTTAAATGGAATCTCAAGTGACTCTTTAAAAAGTCTGTTGACACACCCAGAAAGCGGTATTCATCAAATACATACTCACCCTTTTCACTCCTTGATCTCCATGGACTGTCTTGGTATGTTTTCTCAGCGAGCTTGGATCTGTGTATCTTTTGGGACAGCCTGGTACTTTGCACACATAAGGTTTCTAGGTAGGAGTAACGCAATCACACATCAGCACATGAGGCTGCAATAAACATGGTCATAACATATTACCTACCACAGATGAGTGTGTCCTGTTTTGATGTTTAGCTCTGTCTGAAGCATTTGAAAATGCCTTAGTACATCCCTCTACCTCGCAGACATATGGGCGTTCACCTGTATGGGATCTTAGATGTGTCTTGAGGTTTTCTAGTCTGGAGTAGGCTTTGGTGCAACCTTCATACTGAAAGTTCAAGATGACCAATAAGTCATTTTATAAGAAATATAATTATATGAGTTAAATCTCACATACTTGTGCACAGGTACACACTTAAGCTTGCATTGGTTTCGATTAGGAAGTGTGATAAACCAGAAGCTAGTATTCAAACAGACTGTGGAACAGATGTTTTTCTAGAGGGGTGTGTGTGTGTGTGGGGGGGAGGCGAGTGGGGAGTGTGATTTTTAAGTCAGAGACCAATATTCAAACAAGGCCTGTGGAACAAATGTTTTTGGGGATGGGGGGGGGGGGGGGGGGGGGGGAGTCAAACTGAACAAGGGGGTAAAGTAAGCTGTTACAAACCACTCCATGGTCATTGATATTTACAAGAATTTTTGAAATTAAGGGTGGGGCATGGAGGATTAATGTGATAATAAGGCACTACCCCTTTATACAGAAGTAACTTAATATCAACAACCCACTGTGACTCATCTCATGATATGAGATGAGTCACAGTGGGTTGTACATATTAAGAATCAACCTGCTTAACAGGTATATACCCAAATACAGACACCTGCTGTTCATAGTGTTTGACTGCATAACAGAATACGTACCTTGCAAACATGAGGCTTCTCTCCTGTGTGCCTTCTCATATGCACTACTAACATATACTGGGCTTTAAATGGCTTCTGTTCTCGGCAACAGTCTTGCCAGTAACAAGTGTATTCACGTTTCTCCTTCTTAATATGGTCACAATTGACATGTTTTACGAGGGCATCTTGGTTTTCAAATAAAATTGTGCAGTCTTTCCATCGACATGTCAAATTAGGTTCCTCTCCATCACCAGGGCCATCATCAGCTTCATTGTCAGAACCAGGCTGTTTAGATTAAATAATGCATTAAACTTGAGACAAAACGGATTTGTGACATCAACCTTAGCTCATGTATACAAAGAATGTCAATAAATCCACAAAAGAGAAGGATAAGAGGCTTATATAACTCATCTCTAGGATTGATAAATCAACATCCAACAACATATTGAGGCTATAAGAAAAATATACCAATTAATATATATTGATTAGCTAATAGATAGAGTATAATGAAACTATCAATAAAGGTTCAGTCAGGACAAGACACCTGGATAATTGATTACTGAGTAATCAAGAAGGCATGTAGACTTGTCAAGAAACCGCCATGCTAATTATCGACACCCCTCCTGTTATCCTTATAGGATATCACCAAGGTTTATATCATTTAACATGTGCAGAACACATCATGTTAAAAATAAAATAATAATATGATAACCAAAGACCTTTACTTAAAAACAAACTTATAGATATCTTATGTTACTGAGGTAGTTTTGTAGTGGTTTTGAAGATTCCTTTTCTATAGCATCTGTTGTTTGTCAGTCTTCTGTCATACATATTAATTTCTGTCACATTCCACAGAGCTAATTAGCTTTCCACAGTTATTCTTACTATTTGGCAAAAAATTGCATTAGCATTTTATTGCACAAAAATATTCCCGCATCACCATCAAGGTCATGTACGTAGTACATACACATACATCTATCTCATGAGTTTTTCTAAGTCTAGTTTTGATCTCACACAATGCAATTAATTCATTTACAAACAGTGCTAATGTCAAATACACATTAACATATTCCATAAATAAGTATAAAATAAATTGCTTACTGGACCATAGTTGTGGCTACGTGTGTTAAGACTTCAACAGGATGACTCACTATAACTTTTATACTTATATTCCTCCAAAAATATTCTACAACATTTTTTTATATTTCTGTTTTTTAGTTCATAGTATTTCTCTAATTCTCCTGCTTCCAAAAAGTTACATCCAAAATTACACTACAGTACTTTTTCTGTGATACACTAACTGTTAATAATACAAATATCCCCATTTGATGCAAGAAACAAGGTTCAAAAGTGCTCATTCTTGAACTAAATCCAATTAGATCTGCTGATTTATTGAACCTAGTTCTGATAATCAAATTCGCACAGCTTGAAATAAAAATATTATGCAAATTCTTTTACCTGTATTGAGCAATTGATTCAATTTACTATTTTTTTCACAATCAAATTAACAAAACATTCCGTTTTTCTGTAGTAAAATGTCATATATACTTCATGATAAATATGCAATAAAATAATTCCCATTTTATGTAATTAAATGTTATGCTTACATTAATGTGGTTTCTAGATCAGTTTTTAACAGGTGATAGACAAATTATTGGGTGTTAAAAATATCAATACAAGGATTAGAATATAGTATAAGAGGTATACTAGACAAATACTTTTCTCAAAATCCCAGTAATCTGCAGATTAAGATATTGAAGGCAGTTTTTATGTGGACTGTAAGTATTTGCATTTATGAGAACTGGATAGAAAATCAGTAAAATAAGTATATAATAAACAAAAATCTTAACTTACTAATTCTTCATTTTCAAAGAATGTTCTGTGTTATTGTAGGCATCTAAAGAAACCAGGCTTAAACAAGCTAACTAGCTTACAAGTAAGGAATTAAAGATTACCTTATCATATAGCTTTATATATAGAGAGAGATCAATCTTCCCCTCCATTACCTAGCTCGTGTGGACTTGTATGACAAAGCTATTCAATGTTTCTAAGTATAAATATAAAATATTATATGCTTTCTATGCGAGAGCTAAATTTCACTTGGTGCATACAGTAGTTTGTGATTATATGTCAAAATATTTGAAATAATATGACTAGGTTGAAACACGTAATGACTGTACTATCTACATCATGTTATATATGAACAATATTGACTTCTATTATTTTATATTTTTGTTGTTCAATAACAAAGTTAATTTCTTAACATAGTTATGTGAGAAGAGTCATTCCAGAACACGAATATAAGAGTCTGACATTAATACACACATGCCAGTCTCATCTTGAATTTGTAAGAGATCCAATTTGATAGTTTTGTTGTATTTATGAGATATTTTAGTAAAGGATTTTGTACATCTTGAAGATATTTTGAAATATAATGATATAGCACTTGTGCATTATTTTAGCTAGGGAGGTACATGTCTGGTGATAAAATGTTTCTAAGATAAGAATCAGTCACAAAACATTATGCAGAACTTAATGATTTGTTTCAACAGCTTTAAATAACCTTAAAACTCCATAAATATTTAATATCAACACTGTATAAATGACTTAATGACATTCCAAACAAACCTATGGTTTTAAAATAATATTTGTTTTATGCGTTCACTTCTACTAGTTGTTATCTAGGTCTAGATATTCATTTAATTGAGTCTTTAAGGCTGTAAATGACATATAATCAATAAAATCTTTGATCATTTGCCTAAAACAATAAGATCTGAACCTTTAGTGTACAAAAGATCCACAGTAATTTTACAAAGTTTCCTTATCTCTCAGAGACAGCATCCAAAATACCAGTGCCATAGATAAACTAAAACCACAGACACTAAAGTAAACTGCGTCAAAAGACAGTTCACTAAAGCATTATTTTTTATCTTGGATGAATTTTCTAGTAAAGTGTTTGTAGCTAGCTATGGGAAAGCCAGCCTGTAAGCCTGGAGTTTTTAAATGACATCACATTGATGATCATGGCCTTATGGTTTATCCTGTTATATATCTTGCTTAATTGAGATTACCAATTGACCACTCATTATTCCAGGAAGCCTTAGAATTATACCAACACATGTTTGAGATTGACTTGGCGGAATGTAAAACAGCAGAGCAACAAACATTAAACTGGTCTGGTGTTGTTATGTTGACAACAAAATAAGAGAAATTAGCAAGTAGCAATATTTTGGTCCAACCTTAAAATTGTCTCACAACTACCAAGTTTTGTTTATCAAGTGTTAACTGTACAAACATGTGTTACTTGCTTTTTGATTACGTATTGCTTTTATAAGACTTCCATATGTGGAGTAAGGATGTGCCATATTGTTTAAATATTGCCTGCACCGGCCCCTCCCCTAGATTTGCCCCTGCAGTCTTGCTAAACTGTTTGACTATAACAACATGATAAGCCCATTGATAGTTTGTTTACCAAAAAGCTGCAGTGATCTTCTATGTACAGTATGGCAGCAGAACATTACAAATAGCCTTCACTGTTACATCGATATGTGAAAAATAAATGGCACCTAAAAGTATATGTGGAAGAAAATATTGTCAGCTTATGGGTAATAACAAATAAGGTACTTACCGGAACTTCTGAAACACCCGGTGAAGTTGTTGAATCCAGCTTACAGGTTTCTGCAGCCTCTTCCTTCATGCGCGAGGAAGGAGCTTCTACAGGCTTGGATAAAGGAGGTGATTCCGTACAGTTCATGCTTTCTGCAATGGGTTCTTCCTTAGGGGTATCAGTTGTAGAGGATGGAAAGACATCTCTTGGTTGCTCCTGGTTCTTTGTGGCTTTTACTGGTTGTATTGGTGGTGGTGTTATAAAGGGAGGGGGTCTCATGGGGTGCATTGCCGAAGATTGGGTGCGATGACAAACTGAAGATGTACAAAAGCCCAAAGGACTTAGATGACCAAAAGATCCTGCTGAAGATATCCTTGACCCAGTCAAACATCCTAGCAAAGAATCTGGAGAGTTCCTGATCAACAAGTTTAAATCAATGGACTCAATTGATGATGGTGTATTGGAGCGTGCTCTCTTGCGTGTAAGATGAGCTGAAGCCCTAGGGCTAGAAATACTGGATCCAGGAACATCTAACACAGTGGATCTCAGTGACGTAGCAGTAGAAGGAGGTGCAACGAATTCTGCCTGAACATTCCTATGACCACTATGCATGGTTGCCAAATAATGCGAAGGAATGGTAGGTTTAGCAAACTGCTGATATGTTCTTGGCCATTCAGCCTTTGGACGAGCAATTTCTGTGTTCCGTTGGGGAGCACTGTCATTAAGATTTGATGGATAAAAGTTTCTACGAGGATACTCAGGCCTGAAAGGTCCCACATGGACAGATGAACCATGATTTGGTGGGTATACAACACCCGCTTCAGGATGGTGCCAATGAGGATTTCGTCCTGGGTAGTAAGGGTGTTGGGGAGGTGGTGGAGGGGGTGCAGGGTAACCAGACTCATATGGGTAATAATTCTCTGGATAACTTGGAGGTTGACAGGAATATCTGGCACCCCACGTTGGAACGCTACTGTAATTATTTGGGTTCCTGTCCATGATTGGGATGGATGGTTGAATTGAGGACGGTGGATGAGTCAGTACAGATCCATTTATGTCGAAGTTTGTTTGGGTTTCTTGGTCATGTCCTTCACCTTTTTTCTCTTCCATGGTGCTCTCGGAAATGTCGACAAGTCAACACCACTCTACAAGATGTCCTTCACCTTGTCTTTTCTTCTTGGCTCGATTTCAAATAACTGCCTGAACCTTGACACGTTTAAAACACGAGGAAAAGCAAAAAGGGTCAATAAACTATAGATTCTCTTTAATTCAATTCAAACCGTGTAATGTTTTAATATCCCAGTCCAAAGGTAAACATTGTAAGATAACATTGATGTGAATAGACTAATTCTGTGCTCAAGTGACTTCTGAAGTAACATCCGCGGTAAACAGAACACACAAATACGATAAAGAATGTTTGACTTGGTCTTAGGCGTCCTGAGGTACTTACATGTTTCTTAAAGAATGTTGGGTTAAGTAGAACTTCACAATGAATTCTCCGAAATAGTTAAAGAATAAAAACCAAAGTCCTCTTACCGTGTTCACAGCTACATTCTTGGTCTCTAACGTGGCGCGCGAGCCGATGAAGGGTCCTTTCTGACACTTTCCAATTCTTCTCATGAGAACTAGCGCTTTACAGCACCCTAGACACCATTACGCTTAAAGGGCTTTCACCAAACAGTCGCAATCAGTGAACGAGAGTTTTTAAGACTACTACAGGATCTTCCAACGGTTCAGGCCTGGAATAAATATTAGCAGAAGAACTAACGTATCGACTTTCGGGGTAACTGCGCAGGGGAGCTATTCCATCATGTATTGGGTTTCAAGTGACGAGAAATGACCCTGACAGCTAGATAGCCTATCTGATTGGATCTTACAATACAAAAGCTATTATTCCTCTAAATGTTACGCGCGATACCATTGTCATCAAAATGCCGCCCTACGCAAGGAAAGGGCAACATAATAGACAACCAATCATGCTCACTCAAGTGTTATTCAATATTCTTGCTCATTCCCGCGCTGGTTGCCGAAAATAAACCCCCCAATAAAATGAAATGCAAATGAGATAAAACACTACTTCCTGCCACGGTTTCTTTCTCTAAGCTTTGTCGAACTGAGCAACGTTTTTTGATAAAAGTTCAAAAATGTTTTTTGAAGTGTTAGGATCACTTCTTGTACAGTCTGCTAACGATCACTCGATCAAACTCCAGGAGATGTCTGTCTAGCAAACGAGTAAATAGACTAAATACATAAGGTCATCCTAGCTTACTGAATTAAGAGCTTTAAGTGAAGAATGCTTTAGACTTCAATGGCTTAAGGTAGATAATGCAGCATTTGGGGGTTAGCAAGCCAATGATTTGGTACATTGGTACTACTGGCATAGCTATCCTACATCGACGACTAGAATTTCTCTACGTTTGTAAGCATGTTGCCAACGTTTTTGACACTGACGTGAAATAGTTTTTTTTATAAAGTCAACAAACTGAACTAACAGCCCACGATCCAGTAATTATGATGTACTCCGCCCATTCGAAGTTATTGAGAACATAGATTTGCTTATCACTTGTCGGAGTAAGCGATTTCTCATGTTGGACTTGGTCTTGTACTACATCTGTGTTGTGGTTGATATTCGGTGCTTTTGCTTCTTGCCGTGCCCCTGGGTGTTGAATGACGAGGTCACTTTCCAGCCTCTTGTGAAACTGTCAAGACACATGATACCTAGCCTCTCTCCTCTCCATAAAATCGTTTCCTATCAGCTTTGCTTACTGGTTGTAAGAGAGCATAAGCTTTATAAAAGTGCTAAGCAAATTTGCTCAAAACTTACGAACCCTGCCTAGTCGTCACAGATTTACCATATCAAAATAGTAGCTTTTAGCTTTCTGTCCAAGACAAGGAAAATGGAAAATAGATAAGTCGTCAACAGACATCCTGTTCCGTTTCCTTTGTGGTTTTCTTATCCGTTTTTCTTCTGTAAGCCATTGTATTTCTTAAGCTGTTTATTTATTTATTTGTCTTCATTAATCGTTTTAGTTTTTATGTACGTTGCTAATTTGAATTTCACACGCTTTTGTTTGACTTTATTCCCTTTTACGATTTTGTACTGATCGTTGTCTTACCAAATCTCGTTGCAAATCGCTAATTTTCAGGCAATGATGCATGCGAGACCAACAATTAGTGCATATACACAGTATAAAGAGATAAAAAGAAAAAAGGGGTAAAGGTTTTCGAGTAATGTCATTTTTGTGGGGTTTTACTCGAGTGAAAGGCGTTGAAACAACATCGCCTAGAGTTTCTTGACAAGAGGTCCAGTTTCCGTCAGTTAATTCATCAGCATGCTATTCTCGCCCCCACTGGCTCCAGGCTGAGTCGACAACTGCATCGATCAATTCAGTGCTCAAAAAATATTTTGTTACCAAATTTAGCTCGTTTGTAGTCTAAATACTGGATCATATGGTGCGCAAAGATGACAAATTTAGTACGAATTGACTTGACATTGATTTATAGATGTGTTCGTCTAAAGTGCCTGCGAAACTAGGGATACGATGTGAAACTCAAGTTCTCTTAAAGAATTTGGCTTCAAATAGGTCTATTGATTAATGCACCGCATAGTATTGTAGTTTACTATTCCATGGGAAAAAATATGCCCTGACCTGTCGAGCTTAAAATAAGTTTATTTAAGAGCTCCTAGACAAGACATACTCGTTAGAAGAAAAAACAAACATCACTCAATGGTCCGTTTTAAACTGAATGTTTTCAATTGCAGAATGGTCATGGGACGTGAACTGTAAACAAGAAAGTAACCCTATCAAAGATTCAAGTGTGTTTATGACGTCTTTATTTTATGCAACTCAGTTTTTCACGGGAGATTCCTGATGTGTATTCATCAGAATATCGTTTTGGATTTCATATTTTTTCCTTTTGATAGTATCCACTATCGTGATTTGATGTGGGCAGGGTTAGGTCCGGGCGGTGGAAAATTCAGAACGAGGGAGGCAAAATAGTGAAGTCTTGAAATTAGCTATTTAGCTATTGGTCCATCTCAATGTGCTCACGAGGAGTCATGCCTCAGGAAAAACTGAATCTATTACTAATCTATGCATAAAGATATGTTTGCAAGACGCTCAAACCGGTCTTTTTACGAGAGGGTAGTATGGAATACAGTTTGTTTCGAACCGGGGGGGGAGTTCGAAGTACATCTCAGTCGTGAATCCTTTAGCCTTTCGTAATGCCGATCATTGGTTCCCGAGTGTGCTCAGCTGTGTACTGCAGATTAATTCGTGCATAGTGCTTCCTAATCGTTTTTCACAGCAAGGCTCATCGTGTGAAGACACCGCCACTTATCGGGCGTACAGTCTTTACTTTACGTGCGCGTTGGCAGTATCGCTCACAGTCGGAAATATTGATCAACTTAGCAGCTGTTCACTAAACAAACTAGTTGAAAAAGTGGCCAATGTCAAATGGGTTACTGGCTCTTTTGACGTCAATCAAACAAGATACTCCATTCCTGGAATTTGTACAACGTCATATTCTCTTGGTCAAACTCTTTGGTAATGCAAAGTACGAATTGTTCTTTGAAGTAAAGCGATTTATAGCGTGACTGGCAAGAAAAGTTCTATCTCCTTACCTGGCTAATTTTACTATCTTAAATTTTGTGAGTGTTGAACAGGTACAACGACATTGAAAATAATCAAAAGAGCATTTCCGCTCAAATTGAAAACCATGTGGGCAGGGACGAAATTCCCCGGCACGAAGGGAACTGAGTTCGATATATCCAATTTATAATAATGTACCGTCGTCGGTGAAGGCATGGGGAGTTTTTGTTACATGCCCGAAAAAGAATGCCGCCCTACATCCTGTTTGATCATATTGAGGAACGGATTCGAAACTTAGAATTAAACTTCGTAAAATTGAACATATCAAAACGATGCCCTTGACATTCATGCTTTACTCCCTTTAGGGCATTTACTGCTCCAGGGAGATGAGCCGCACAAGGTTTTTCTTTTTAGGACATTTAGATCAATGACTGACTTGGACGATACAGCGGCCATCTTCGCCAGGGGGCAAAACAAAACCAAGATGACGAAAACTATAGATAGAGTTTCGTGTGTTTGTCTTTCGTTTATGGGTAAAGTAAAGGTGATTGATGTGCCGTCTTATTTTATATACCCTGTATAAGACGGACGTTAAAGATCCACTGAAGACGCTGGCGGACGACCATCTTCAGTGCCCGTGCTAACCGGCTGCCTTATCAATTGGGCCGCAAGGCCTGTAAGGCATCAAGCCTTCCACCTAGGAGTGCTAAACGCACTAAACTAAACTAAACTAATGTGATATAGCCCAATAAGATGAGATATAGCCCAATAAGACGATATAGCCCAATAAGACGATATAGCCCAATAAGATGAGATATAGCCCAATAAGACGAGATATAGCCCAATAAGATGAGATATAGCCCAATAAGATGAGATATAGCCCAATAAGATGAGATATAGCCCAATAAGATGAGATATAGTCCAATGAGATGAGATATAGCCCAATGAGATGAGATATAGCCCAATAAGATGAGATATAGCCCAATGAGATGAGATATAGCCCAATGAGATGAGATATAGCCCAATAAGATGAGATATAGCCCAATAAGATGAGATATAGTCCAATAAGATGAGATATAGCCCAATAAGATGAGATATAGCCCAATAAGATGAGATATAGCCCAATTTTGTTAGTTAACTTTTTCACGGATTTATGGAATGCACTCTATCCGCCAAAAATCAAGAACATCAAAACACTAAACCTTTCAATATCTTTTATTTTTATTTAATAATTTACACCGTTTTCACTTCTGACCCATTTAACTTAATTACTAGTAAGATAAAAAATAACAATTTTGTGAAGAACTGGAACGGTTGAAACCACAAATTTCTTTGACAAATTATAAAACAACTTGAAGGAGCACTAGAGTGCATACCATATAGTCCGTGAAAAACGTACGAAATACTGAAATTTCATTACAAATTAGTAAGTTCAGTAGACCTACAAAACTTTGCACTAATTTGTACGATTTTGTTAGTTAACTTTTTCATGGATACATGTTATGCACTCTAATGCCTGGAGAATCTGTCTTTCTTTACTTCCTTATTTAAGTAAACCAGAATCCTTCATCTCATAGCCGCTTTGGCTAGTGGGTCCCCCCTCTCTCCTCCTCCACTCTCCAAAGCGCCGCAACGCAGGCTATTCAACTCAAGGTCGAGGAGACCCAGGTGCCGCTGAACTCGTAAAACAATAATTTAATAACGATCGGAAAATGGGATTTTTTTTGGAAAGATAACCCGTGCCAAGTTTTGTCATCATGATTGTGAGGGTTTTCCCTGAGTCCTACATCAATCTGCGCAAAGCTACGTCACACAACTGATTTGAGACAAAAATGTATGACACGTCAACACGACCAATCAACGCCAAAAATCTCAAGATTGAATCTTTAAATAATTTGAATCTAGTCCAAGACGTGCATCTGTGCTGCCAAATCATCACCCTGAATTGAGGATCGGGCGATGTTGCTAGCTTCAAGATGCTTGATAAAACATGTAGCAATCATAGTAGGAGAACACCCTCGGGAATCCAGAGGTAAAATTCTGTCGCTCGTTTCTCGCTACCAAAACATTTTTTTCTAATTTTTGTTTTCTTTTACCCCTGGGTTGACGAGGATGAGTAGGGAGAGACACGAGGAAGCATGATTTTACCGGAATTGGGTTGTGCGCTTGTATTTTAACCACCGCGATAAACTGATATCAACGAGTGACGGTCGCCTGTCCTTAAACTAAGTACCATCGCTTATTTTTCATTTTTCTTGCCATCAAAAATCACCAAAAAATTTACAATACAACTAATTACTAAATTCAACAATTATAGCTCTAACTAGAACACATTAAATTAATTACCAATAAACATTTGCTGAAATGAACGAGCTGTCCGACCGACTTTGCTCCTTTCCTCGTTTATTTGACGTTTGAACATGTGACTCTGCCTGCAGTAATGTCACGACAGTCTCAGACTATCGAGGTCACACGACTTAACTCTTTTCTACTTTATTTTGTATCCTAGTTGAAGCTGGAAGGTAGCCTTCTCTTGTGTAATTGTTTTCCGTGCTTGGTTTTTCGAGGGCGTGGGTTCCCTGTCTTGAATACCCTCTCGGCCTAAGCCAGTAGAATGCAAGTACAAATAAAGGTAACCCACCCAAGAAAACACAACACGCAGAAAAAACAACCCAAGTGAAGACATGATACCTTGAAGCCTTTTAGTCTGCTTACTCTAGTCCTAATACCAGCGATGCAATGCCTTTCTTCTTAGGAGTGACTTATTCTTTCTTGAAGCTGACGAAAGAGGTCAAACTCAGTGTGCAGTCATCGAAAAAGACATCCATTCAACAAAACTTAAAAGCCTTGAATTTTAAATATTTAAGTCAGTGATAAAACGATAAAAAGCAAAACTTACAAATATATTAGCTCAGCAATAATTCTGTTTTAGATTCTAAAATAATACATGCTTTGATAATGAATAAAAACGCAAGGTGTATTATAACCGTCTGCAGTGCTCTACACTGATTACACTCCACTCTCAGTGAAATATGCTTGTGATCTATTGGTTGTTTCACTACGACTGCGCAGATCTAGATGGCGAGGAGGTCTGGGGACTATAAGAATGACAATCGGCTTCGCTTGCCCGTCGAATCTCGTACCCAGAGTCCTCCGAAGTCTCCCTGCTTTGCGCCTGAAGAGAGAGTCTTTTTGTCGCAAGTCCGCTGACCAAAGAGAGGAAACTGGGCTCAAGATTGTTCACAATTAAACTCTTATTGGAACTCTTATCTTAATGTCACCTTTTCGATTGATAACAAAAAGGTCTGGGAACGAGGCTGCTCTTAAATGCACCTGATGTTAGTGCGCATGCTCGACGAAAGAATGTGGTTAGGAAATCACGTCAATCGAGAGTTGATCCCTTTCTAGTTTCACCTTATCAATAAAAGGTGCTGCCTAACGTCAGTCCAATAAGGGAGTGGTCTATCAGTGTGGAACCCACGACATGCGGTCTCTAAAAAACCCAACTACCTCAAGTATCTACATTTGTGCAGTTCTTTTAAAATCTACGAATAAAACTTTAACTTGCTACCTATTTACAAATGTACTTACAAATCTTAATATGGGTCAAGCATCTTCGTTAAAATCAAATTTTGTGCCATATGACAAGACTTCATATTCAATTTTCAGGTAAGATTATTATGCGTTCTGATAGAATTATGAGAACCAGCGACTTATTCTAAAATATTTTTACGGACGTTCAAATTTAGTTTACCGAGTTCAAATTATTTTGTTTGGGAGCCGAGGTTTTTGTTAAGAAAACTGAATGTTTGCTACAGAGCGACCTTAAGTAGCATCTGATTGAAAACCTAAAGTGGAAAAAAACAAGATAAATGAAAAAAATCGTCCCATTTTGGCACTGGACCACTAAAGAATGTTTCTTATGACGGTGGAAAAATACGCAATATTGACGACCATTTTGGACAATATAGGAGAAAATAGGATTCGAAGTTATGAAAATATTGTTTGGAAACGAAGTGGGATAACCGACAAGGAAGATACACATCAAACAACGTCCGGCGGGTGCAGTAGTTTGCGCAGCAAAACAAAGCATTAATTCTACCTTTTGTCAATTAATTTAACCCCTTTCGCTTAAAATATACTTACTTATTAAAATAAAAGCATCGTGAATTCTTTTGTTTGGAAGTTGCAGTGCTTTGGGCTGTGCAGCTTTGTCACACTCACGGGAGATGCACTCACGTCATGTGACTTGCCTACTTGACCAATCGGGATCGAGGAATGTTTTCAGTTGATTTTTTGGTAAAGGTGATTGGGGACGAACTCTGAAACCCGTCACGTGGGGAAAGCTATCGACCAATCAAAATTGACAATTAAGGTTATTAGAGATTCCAAAACAATCAAAATATAATCAAGAAAAATTCCCCGCTCGGCCGGTTAACCTTCTTGACTGACAACCCAAAGCACCGACTTGTGGCTAACTATCTACACTAATGAAATCATTTAAAGTAAAAATGCCTGACCGTGTTGCTATAGAACGATACAACAGCGACACATACGAGTTCGTCCTCCTTCCACGCTGGGGGTAGGGGTGATGGGAGCGAAATAGGCTTGTACTTTGACGTATGGTAATGATGCCTGAAAATAAATCATACATGACAAGAGTCAATACTGAAATCAACTGTTCTCTGAAGTTGGACTGGAACAAATCGTCATCTAACGATACACATAATACATCAGTGGCGGATCTAGGGGTGGGTTTTGGGGGTTGCAACCCCCCCCCCCCCCCCATGAGAGCCATCGTGATTTATTATTATTATTATTATTATTATTTTCATGACAACATCAACAGCATCGCGAGTTTTATTAAAATTGGGGTGCCGAACACATTTCGCTCGCTTTTTTTTCTATACGCCGTGTGTGGGACCTGAAACAACCATGCTCGCCTGCAGCAAATAATCATTATCATAAGACCTACTTCAGTTTGGGAACCCTGTGCTACTTTCCCACCAAACAAGTACCTCAATCAATGCTACAACCCCCCCCCCCCCCCTTGAAAAATCCTGGATCTGCCCCTGTACATATACAGGTATTTCAAAAAAGGTTGAAGGGGTGAATGACAATCGGTTATTGGCGATTGCACGACCGAAAGGTGACTGTGGACATACATTTATTTCAAAAAACGTGGTCAGTCGGAGAATTTTGGGGGACATGAGTGTTTTCTCGTTATAAATTCAAAATACTCTTAGCCAGACAATTCGCCAGCGCAGGTCAACGCTCAAAGTTAGCCTATTTAGATATGAACTTGTTACAAACTAATAAATAAAATCACAAAACAATTAGACCTCCAACAGACGTTTTTTGAAATAGATGTATTCCTCTAAACACGAATAATTGAGGTGTTTTACATGGTTTCGTCGACTACAAACAACACTAAATATCCCAACAATAAACTCTAACTGATTTTACTTGTCCACCGTTTTATCGGTACATGGGCTAAGTCGGTAAAATCAAACTGACTGACTGACAAACCTGGAATTTTCGTATGCCCGCCTTGGTGATTAATTGACAGTCATATAGTTCTATTCTTCTAAGCTTGCGACATTGCCTTTGGAGAAAACACAAAGAAGAAGAATGAATGAAGTGAATAAATACGTGAAATAAGATGGAGTAAAAGATGGCCGAACGAAACCCGACAAACGGACGAACACACGAAGTCAGGGATATTTTTTGAAACCAATTCATCCGGTTGCGAATTTGTTTGCTATTGGTAAGAAAAGAGCGGGAAACTTTGACTTCCGACAAATGGTACACGCGTCTACCGGAAGAACCGAAAAGAGCGGGAAGTGGATTACCACAAACGAAAAACCGAGTTTCCGAAATTTTTAAAATTTTTGTTTTTCCAACCGGAATTTCCGGTTTTTCCGGGTAGGTGGTAAGCACCCCAGGCTTTCCTTTGACGACCTTACATGTTGCGTTAGACGATGCTGTCTGGGATGTGATGGATGTTACACTGACATAGTAACTTTTCCAGCAACAAAAATCTATGACAAGCGACATCTGCTCTTGTTCAGCGCTACACGGAAAAGTCATTGCTTGCATGATTGCAGACGTTTTTGCGCAATGAAAATTGCACTATCTTTGCGGAATAATACATTGCACGTCACTGGGCAATTTTGCACCATTGGTGAGTGCGGGCTTTAAAATGAGTATGAAAGGAGAAAAAATATCCCATTTAAGGGCATTAGTAATACATACAAGAGATAATCTAGAGCGTTGTCCGTGATGAGGGGGCAGTTGTCAAGCTCTAGGTATTCCAAATGATCAGTAGAACAAGGACTGGCTCCTAATTGATGAATGCCTTCGTCTGTGATCAGTTCACAATGGGACAAACTCTGAAATACAAATCCATGTCAAATATCATTAATTAAAGACTGGATTTACTAGAAACCATTTCTGGACTCCCGTCACATATGAGTAGTGTTTTTTTAAGGCTCCACGGTTTCCTTCCTCCGCAAAAACCTAACAAGTTTAATTCCAATTCCATCAGTGAGTTACCTGTGCCCTGACTTTGATCAGCTTAGAGGTTTCAGGGTATCGATAAAACTTACTGGGTCCCAAGTCGACTGTAAATGAACTGCAGTTTTTTACTTGCACGATTTTTGAACAAGTTAAACCTCGACTTCTACCTACTATATATCTTACACCGTGAAGCAAATCTCTATGAAAGTATAACGAATGACCTCTAATACTTTTCTTCCTTTAGAAGAAGACTCTATTTACAGAGGGTTGCACGAAATAGCGCCGAAGCTAATAAACTTGTGGCCCTCATAAAATTCAACATATGATGATGTTTTGCTGAATTACGTCCCAAAAAATTCAAGATATTCTAATTCCTATCCGAATCAAAAGCATTAAAAAATTTTTTTTATGCTGTTCATCGGTTACATTCTTGTGTGCGTTTTTCTTTTTTTATCCGTAGGCAGACCTGTCAAGGTCAAATAGTGTGGAATCATTCGTTATCAGGGATGGACCAGTAGGTAATTGAGAGGGAGTAGGCATTGCAGGAATCAGTTTTTGTTGCACGATATTTATTTTTTTTGTGAGGACCCTCCACTAAAATTGTTTGTGTTTGCTCGATATATATTTACCGAAAGGAGGGGTTGCGCGATATTTTTCGTAGGTGAAGTGCTTGCTCGATATATTTTTGGGGATTTACGCAAGCCCCTCCTCAATTATCTAATGGTCCGTCCCTTAATGACTTTGTGATTAGATAAATTATTTGAAGTGGCTGCTGACAAAACCATAAATCACGCAAGCAATAAAAGGACAAGAATGTTTTCCTTGACGAATATGATTATTTTTAGTCTTACTATTAATTGTAATGGCTTATCCCAGAGGAGGATCCAAGGTTATCCTATTATGCATTGGAAGTGAGATACAACATTTTCCCATGGAAACAACTGACATTAAGATTTTCAAAATTAAAAAAATCAATTGTACTCTACTTAAAGTAGAGCGTACGTCTGCCTTTAGCGATATCTGTTTTCTACATCGCTTCAAGAAATGTAGAGATACTCGTCAAGATACTGGAGTACTTTGGGGTACTTTCAGGTTCAGTACAGTCCCTACAACTGGGTGGTACTTTTATTAGCCAAATTAGTCAAACGGCATGTCTTCATCAAATGCCAGAGAGATTTTACTTCGCCTGTGAAAGAATATTCAACGTAATACATAGAAGCAGGTAAAAAATTCAATTGCTTACTTTTGTTTTACTTGGACTGTTAAGTCCGTATTTACACAACTTTGTTTCACAGGCAAAGTAAAATCACTATAAAGCAACACCTTAGTATTAGTATTAGTATTCGTAGTACAGAAGTATCATTAGAAAAAGATGCACAAAAAAACGGTTGAAACCAAAGAAAACAATGATAAGCTCGCAAAGGCACTTGGGATAGCCCTGGATCCTCCTCTGGGCTTATTTGGTGGGTATAACCAAACCAGTATGAGACTTACCAGTTTTTGCAAGCCACTGCACCATAGGGATAAGTGAATGAGAGTGGAATCTGTGATCTGGAAGAAAAGTAAGGGTTAATACGTGCAAATAGTGCAGAGAGAGACAACAATCTATAATAGAGTGCAAACAATATAACCGTGAAACTTTAGTAATACTAAATAGCACAATTTCATGCAAATTCCATTGTTTTCTATTGTTTAATTAGCACTAGTTTGTACTATTTAGTAATTAGTGTTTCACAGATTAATTTTTTGCACTCTAGTACTACTCATTGGTACAAAATAGCACCAATGAAACAATCTATTGAAGACAAAAGAAATAGGTGTGTTTAGTGCTATTTAGTTTTGGTGCCATTTTACAGATATATAGTTTGCACTCTAGTAATCTCAAGATAAAAGAATGTAAATGAGTCGATTGACTCTAAAAAAAGAACCACACAATTAGTTAATTAAGGTTACTACAATTACATATCTAGAGCCTTCCAGATCGAATTAGAATTTAGAAGTTGATTTTTGACTTACACGAGTGCATTCCTCTAAGTCCATTCTTTGCAGATCGTGGCATCCCTGTAGACATATTTAACAAAAAACCCACAATATTTACATCTTAAAGCTGCTAAGATGACATAAAAGTTGACACGAAGAAAGTTTTGGATGGGGGGGGGGGGGGGGGGGAGCTAATATTGCAGAAAAATTAGAAATAGAAATATTAAAAATAAACGAATAAAATTATTTAATGAAAAAACTGTTGTGAAGTATGATCGTCTGGGTGGGTGCAGTCTTGAGAAGTCCTCTTTAGAGTTTAGTGAGAAATCAAAAATTGCAGCAAAATTGTTGGTGGGGCTATAAGTCCTATACTAACCCTACAAAGAGCTTGAAAACCTGCATCAGTAAACTCCACACACTGAGCAGCCTCTAGAGTCCTGGAAACAGACACATGATTAACCAATGAGAACACAGGAATTCAAATGCAAATACAAAAATTGACCAATGAGAAGCTGCAAAATGAAATTTGAAAAACGAGACAAACTAATGAAAATCCTACTTATGAAATAATTTGAACCTTAAAGCCTGATTTTCGTTTGGGACTGAGTTGGATTTTGAATCAGAAGCACTTCATGCATGAAGTTGCAAGTGAAAACCCCTTGTCATACCAATTATACCTCAAGTTCAAGTCCGTTTTTTGGTTTTCACTTTATCATAAGCTGCATTGACTCCTATCCCATTCTGTTCCAAGTGAGAACCTAGCTTTAGGGAAGTGCAGCTTATCCAATGACATTCATAATATTTCACAGATGAATACTTAAAAGATACCTGAGTTCAGGACATCCTAAACCAAGATACTGTAGTGAAGCATCTGTCAGTTGTTTACAGTTTGAGATACACAGGAATCTCAAGTTTTTACAGTTTTGGCTGATGTGCTGTATACCTATATCTTTTATATTCTGCCAAGATAAGGTGATGAATGGTGAGGGTAATAATTATACTGACCGAGAATTAGAAGTGAAGAAGGATAAAAGTGTAGGGGGAATAGAGTAGGGAAGAAGAGGAATGAGAAATGGAAAAGAAATGGAAAAAATGGGAAAGAAAGATAATAGAATGTTTAGAACAGATAATACTGCAGGGCTACAAATAACCGCTGGTCACTGGACAATGGCCAGCCAGCATTGGAACTTGTCCAGTCGAACCTTTGCCTTCTCCAGTAATTTTGAGCCATAGAAAAATTATATGAGCGATCTAAGACTAATTTGACTAGCAACTGCATGACCAGCCACTCTTTTTAGCCCTGTACTAAGAGAGATCAGAAGAGGTACACTAACTGTAGATAAAGAGACAAGGAGAAAAGAGAATGGCAAGAAAAGAGGAGTTACAAGGAACTTAGACAAGGGTAGGATTGAGGGAAAGACAAAACAAGATATAGTGGTAGGAAAGAAAATGAGAGGAAAAGAAAGAGAGATTTACGTTATCAGAAAACTACTTTACACTCACATCACAACTATGTAAATTAATAGTTTGTAGTCCAGTGCATCCTTTGGTAAGGTGAAGAAGGGCATCATCTGTTAACTAAAGACAACAAATACAAATGAAAATAAAACAAAGACATAAAGGAATAATAGCTTGCTTACACATAGATGCTTTCTTGTTGACTTCAGAATATACTACCATTGATGCACTCAATAAAATATCATTCAGAATAAATAAAATACATTGTCCATGTTTTGCTAGGGTAGCACTTAATTAATAGCCAGTGGCTAACAAACCTGTGGCCCTAATACTGATGATCTTATTGGAATTTAGAAGTTGAATTCAGTACAATATGAGAACGTACATCATCAGTTTTTGAAGCCATTCAATAAACTCGCAGATCGTGTTTTATCAGGTCTAAAAACACTCGGCTATGCCTCGTGTTTTTAAATCCTGATAAAACACTCCTGCAAGTTTATTAAACAGTACTTAAAATACAACAGCTTTCACAACTGCTGACCAATAGCTCCCTAGTGATAGCCTAATGAGCATCTGCAACCCAGGGTACCCAAGAATAAACCTGAAGCGTGTGTTAACATCAGAGTGCATGCAAGCATTGTTTTTCCTCTATTACTACAAAGCCCAGTAGACTATAGCCAGCGGCATCTACTAATCTGACTTTCATCAGCTGGAAAAATAATGGAGTGTTTTCTAAATCACATCCAGCTGATCTGAGAGAAAATGTCAGCCAATAAGAATCTAGATAATTTGCAAAACTGAGGTGTCACTTTTCCTCTTGAGATTATGGATTTCCAGGCCACCAAATAAGAAAAAAGGTTGCTAATGAGAGGTTGATGCACAGTCACACAATAACTGAGTTTTATATTTTTATTGTAATAGTGGAAAGGTTTTTATTTTTTGCTGGTCAATTTTCACACCTACTTCATGGCACCTCAGTTTTGCAGTGACATCATTTCTACATCACTATTTCAGATCAGCTGGACAGTAACTTAGATGACAGATATCATACTGTTTGGATATGATAAAAGACTGTCAAGATAGGCTCATTTCTTCGGAGTAACTAAAGTACTCACCAAAATACACCCCTTTGCGCTGAATGTTAATAAGTGTATACATCCTTGTGCAAGACGCTGTACACCATAGTTTGAGATTTGAGAACACCAGGAGATATTGAGGTGATGGAGTTTTGAACACCCACGACTACAAATTAAAAATATAATATTCAGATGCAAATTATCACCCAATTTCTTATTGTGACAGCTAGGTCTCTGGTTTTATTTTTCCTTCATAGAAATCACAGCAAGGGCCCCAGGAATAATATCTCAATGCAAGGAACAATGCCATAAAGTTCCTCTACTGCATTATACCATAGTTAACTATGATTGTACTCTACATTTCTCCTAATACATATCATTTTTATAGGCTTTCCCCTCTTCAAAATTTATCATTTTGCTAGCCTTTAGTCCAGATTGTAAATAATAATGGGGTGATGAATTAATATTTTGTAAAAACTGCTTCAAAAGGGAGTTGTATTGAATACAAATTTACGAATGCTGTGTTAATGATGAGCACTTTTTGTAATGATTTTTAAAGACATAGGGTTAAGATACTATGAGATATTAATATCTTAATAGATCAAAAACAAAGTAATGGATCCATTAACTAAGAAATGCTTTAAAAATACATGCCAGACCACAAGCTATTAGGAATTCAGTATAATGTCTTCTAATTTATTATACTTTATAAATAATATATTAAAGTAAATAGGATTTTTATGACAATGTGTCCAATGAGAAATAAAAAACCTCTTAGCTTTGTAGAAAACCTCCTCTTGGTGTTAAGTGCATAGATATAATTAAGTTTGTACCTGCACTGATGGCAAGAGTGTGGGGGTGGTATTTCCCAATGTCAAGACTGAAACTCTTAAACCCTCCTTACTCCTTGGAAGTTTCAATCCTCTCTTAGGGAAGGTAATAATGTGGCACAGGAGGTCGGCATCACGTTTTACGCATCAATAATTCTAAGATTTACACATAACTTTGAATCTTAACTGAATTTCACTTTCTACAAAATTGATTAATCATTCATGAATCACACACATCGCAGATGAATCACGCATCACAGTAAACCTGGAATTCACGAATCATGCTCTACATCTTGTTATTTTTATATATCACATACTCATTTTAACATAAATCATGTGTCACACATTAGAGGGTAGGGAGAGCCACCCTGAGGTGTGGGGTGGGGAGAGCCACCCTGAGGTGTGGGGTGGGGAGAGCCACCCTGAGGTGTGGGTCGGGGAGATTCACCTGAGTGCAACTAATGAGTCATCAGTAATCTGTCCACAAGATGATACGTCTAGCTTCTGAAGTCTTGTGCAGTATGTACTAAGGCTAATACAGGTGCTAAACATAAATTAGACAAATAATATATTAGGATAGACGTTATAATCTTTAGTATGCAATGGAAGCTCTATCATATGGACACCAAAGGGAGAGAAAAAAGTGTCCATCATATAGAGGTGTCCATCATATAGAGGTGTCCATAATATAGAGGTGCCTTAAGGAGAAATGAGAAGACAAATAGATATAATGCTAAAAAGTGGTCTTAACAGTTTGATATATTTAGATCAAATCCCCTTGAGTTATTTTGGTGTAAATGCAAAATAACATCCACTTTACCAAATTGATTTTTATAACAAAACTGAAAAGTGTTCATAGGTCAATCAATAAAATATCATGAAGATAACTTATGAGACACCTGGGTCTAATACATTAACAATGGATTCATTTTACTTCATTTCCATCCCACATAGATGCCTTGGTTGCCTGGGCTACCTGTGGCATTTTATCACTGAATAAGGGAAGACTTAGGGCAAGGATACACTATCAAAATAATTTCTAAAATAAATAAGGTTGATAGGAAAACAAGATAAGAAGATTACGCTCTTTGTGAAAGAAAGTCTAGCAATTCTTTTGTACTTTCGATCTTATTTCATTAATTTTAAAAGTGTTTGTAAGTGGTTGATAATTTTGAATAGCTTTCAATAAATGCTTTGAATCTTAAAATAAATGATATATTAAAAGCAGAATAAGAAAAAAATTAAAAGTACTTACCTATCAGTAATTCTTTTACAATTTTCTAAAATTAAGTCTTCAATATTTCTACAATTTTGGGAAAATATTCTGAAAAAGTAAAATGAAAACATTTATAGATTAATAATTCAATCTATACCTATTAGTATACTATATAATAATATATATAATATTCATACCTTAAAGCACAATCTCCTATACTTTTACATCCTTGTAGGCTAAGCTGTTTAAGGAATCCTCCACATCGTTTGGAAAGATTCTGAACAACAATTTCCTTTAGTAAAAAAGAACAAATTTAGTGACCTAAATTTATCATTTAAATTATTTGTTATGAGCATTACAGTGCTCATAATGTGCCTTGCATGTTATCTTATTCCAGTTCTTTCTTTTAATATCATCTGAGAGTAACGCATGACAGCTCAGCAGTTAAATGTTTGTTCTGTGTGTGATTAAGCTACGATAAATCAAATGAGAAAGATGATTCTTTAGACCTAAAGTATATATTTAATAACCCTCTTCATCATGGTTTCTAGACTTACCAGTAACCACTCATTAAATCTAGTCAGATTCTAAATCCACTTTTTCAAAACATTTTTAGGGTGATTACTAGCTATAATGTTTAATTTTTAATATATCAATCTATTCAGGGACATTTGAGTTTGATTCCAAGTGTGTCATCAGTTGGAGACCAGTAGAAATATAGGGTTTTATATTATAAATTTCCCATGAGGTTATTGTAGCCAATAACCCTTGGGGAGCATAGCTTGAAGATGGCATCTTTCATTAAGCAGAGACCAGACTAATGTAAGAAATAAAGTTGAGCAATAAAGAAATAATACCTATCCAATGCTTTATTGTCAGCAAAAATCAAAATCAAAATAATATCTTATGAACATTAAAAAAAAAATTCTCGTTTTTCATATTGTAGTCACAAATTTACGATTATTAGCTAGGGCATATGTTATATTATATGGAAATGCATAATTTATTCTTAAACGAGAAGTAATTATCTTTAACCTAAAATGAGTTGGAATGCACTTCTAGGTCATATTGACAAATTCATAAACATAATAATTAAACTAGTAATACAGTCCTATCTTTAATTTTTCATAGTAAAACATACCTCTATATCTCTTTGAAAGGCAAATAAGTCAACCCTTTGCCAATTGCTGCCATCTAGTGCCAAGACATTCCATAGCTAAAAATAAACAAAAATGATTTCTTTCATTTCTCTCAGTCAAGGTCAGATATCAATTGAATACAGGTTTTCTCACTCTGTTTGACCAAGGTTTAGTTTGCTATCAAGTGAGGTATTCTGGGGTTCAGAGGTGGACATGACCTAGCAGTGTTTGCACAGAGTGACTGTTTTTCAACTCAAACAAATATTGGGATTTTGAACTTGCTTTTTAGGTAGAGCTTCAAAACTCAGAAAAAAAGAAGTCATATAGTACTACTCCCATGCCACAGAACAACTAGTTTTGGGAGGATTGATCTGACTCATATTCAATTTTATAAAAGACACAATTCAAATTGGTTTGAATTTGGCATAATTATGGAGATATATACTTTTTGAAAAATAATAAATTAACATTCACCAATTTTCTGACATTTATTGAACTTAATCTTATCGATCCATTCAAATTTGGGTCATCCTACCACCTTAAAAGTGAATCCTCAGAAAATGGTAACTACTTATTAACATTAGAATAACATATGTCAAATATTAGCAGACAATTAAGGTTACCTTGGAAACTTGGGCACAACGGCACAGTGTTACTACATCAAGGAAGGAAAAGATTCTAAAACATGGAAAAATTTCATATTAAAACATGCAAAACACCAAAATCTGATGACCATATAAATACCCCATACCAGGCATGATTTTAAGCACAATGTTTTGCTCCAAAACAAATGGCTTCACACATTATTTGGTGTATGGTAATAAAAAAATTCTTGACCATCAACAAACAAAGGTGTCTTGGTACATTAAATCTGTCATGATTCAATTCATTTCATAATATGTATCACTTATAATCTTTCTTCTAATACTGGAAACTAAGATTATCATGATTTTCCAATTTCTAGCATTTGTTTTAGTTTGTCTTAACAGCTACAATAAATAAATAATCTACTGAGATATCTATTCCCAAAGTTGCAAAATATGTACAAACTGATGACAAATTGAAGAAATCCAAAATAATAGTGTTTGTAAGTTTACTAGAAATATTTTCTTGATTTTGACAATGTAAGCTTGTATATTTTTTAATACAATAGTATTCCTGAGTTTAGCAGTGAACCTATTTGTAAATAAAATAATGAATTATGATTTGAATATTCCATTTGGTAAAATTCTTTGAATTATTCATAAAATGATAATGAAAGGGAAACACTTTATATTCATTATAATCAACGTAAACAAATAACACACTCAAATAATATAGAATAATATCAAATATATACAGCCATATAGAAAAAACTTTGACCCTTTCTCAAAAAGTATTAAAAAATATAGGATATTTTATAAGCCTGCGTAGCGGCACTTTGAAGAAAGCACAGTTATGCAGGCTACAATATATATATATATACATTTATTTATTATCTGAAAATAATAGGTCAAGGCATTTGCATATGGCTGCATAATATGTATATAAGCAGACATTTTCCCAGTTTTTCAATTAGCATTTAGAAAATAGGAATGAAATGGGAAAACTTTCTTTCATTTCTTTCACGCAAAAAGTGCCCAGATATTGGAATTGTTCTACATATTATTTAAAAATACTCCATTGGATTATTAATAAGGTTGATTGTTTCTTTTGAAGTAAGGGACAATAACTGTATATGAATGAAAATAACCTATGTTGTCATTTGTGCTTAATACCTTAGAATAAGCTCTTTTGGAAGTTTTTTGTTGATTAACGCCTGATCTTCATTGGTGTTGAACTGCTGAAGCTGAAAAACAAGAAATTATCATTTCAATGCGACTGTAGAGCTTTAATTTACGAACCAGCCAGACCTAGAAATAGTATAAATACTGCTACCGCAACACAACAAACAATTAACCCAAAAACCGGCCTGCCTACGACTGATCCTTTTAACAATATTCCACGATTTCTATTCTTTAAAACCATGGAGCGAATTGAGTCCATCGACTGGAACAAAACATACAAAATCACTCAAGTGTTTCATTTAAAGAAGGCACATTTTCTTGTCTCACGGGAATTATGCGATTATTATTGTTTTTTCATGGCCAAGAGAAATTTGAGACGAATTCGACAGGACGAGATTGATAGAAATAGCAGACTCTGACATGATTACGAGAAATGTCGTCTTTATTTTTGACAATGTATATTTATCAGATATTTCTTCGGATTGTAAGCTTGTCAGACTCAAATAATTGTACGTAAAGGTTCAAAATATACGGAGTTTTATAGGTTCAACTTTGATCTTATTTTCGGTTAGAGAACAGCTTTTTACAACTCAATAAAATCCATCAAGATTGGTGTGGGAAAAAGGAAATCACCGCTACCATAGCCGATAGAAAGTCTGTCGGAAATTTTTAACAATATTTTCGAAGTGCAAAATCTGAATGGCATTAATCCAACATTCCATTTCTAATCTCTAATAAAATAAAATTTAAAAAACAGAGTTATTCTGGGATGGAATAATAACAATACTGCTCATTCAAACGAAGACAAGCTTTGGAATATAAACATCGTGAGATAGTTTTCGCACCTTTTATATGGCCTTTTAGAATATTATGGAAACGACAGAGAAGTCTTGAAAGACTACTTCGAGAAAAGAGATACGATTTGTTTGATATGACGATGGATTTATGGATTACCAAGAGCGCTGTTTAGCTAAGCGACCATTTGCATCCAAACAAAACAAATATCCAAAATTCTCGATGAGATTCGAAACACGCTTTCACATCAACCACGGAAAGAAGATCTGACGACTCGAACGTGAGGTAAAGTGAAACAGCGCCCTTCTGATAAAAAGATGCAGTCTTTATCTTGGTTTGTTCGCTTCTATGATTCCCTGAACGACAGTGTATAAGTCGCTGCTGAAGATGGATTTTCCTATCGCCATGTCTTTCCATCGAAAGAGTTTGGCGAACACACACAATCTTCATACCAACCTCAAACCTACTTCTTGAGTTATTCCTCGAATGGCTGTAGCTATGATTAATACGACCGTTCTGATGGTTAAGGTACATGAATCTGTAGAAGAGTGGTCATGAAGAGGAATTCTTTGCGCTCCCCATGAACTAAAAAACTGCACTTATTCTCGGCTCCAAGGATCTTTTTTTGTATGTGTTTTCCTCTCGTCAAGACGTCACGGAACATGGCATCACGGGTAATCAACAAAACAGCTTCCGGTCCCAACCGGAAGTATTTTCTGAAACCAGAGTTTTCTAAAAACACAGGTAACCCACTCAACTTGGTACATTAATTATTTCCTTTTTAATTTCGTAATTTGCTATCTTTATGTGATAAGTTTTACCACATCTCGAAATAGACATCTCGATAGCGCCATCTAATAATTAATAATTGTAATAATTGTATCCAATTTTAGCCAATTGCCATTTACTGGCAAACATAGAAAGGGAGGCAAACGTGTACTGCAAACAGAAAGGGAGCCAAACAAAGGGTAGGGAAATGGATAGGAAGGACACTGAATGTCTGAGATATGTCAACGAAGTATTAACGTAGACGTCATATCATGCGAGGAGGAGGGCTGTCTCATCCATCATCAGGTGATTTAGAAAATGAGGCATATATGACTCTCTAATCTGATCTATTTTGACTAAGCGTTTGAGAGAACTCTCACTAAACCAAGCACTTTGGTTACTCCTCTCAAGTTTCTCGTTTACTTTGCTTTTCATTGACGTCATGCAGGTATCCGATCAAGTATACTAAACCGAATGCATTAATAGCGTGCTAGGCACCTGTTAATGTCATCCTTATCAGCTTTGAGGCTTTTCAACTCTTTGGTAAAAAGCATGGCAACATTACGAAATTATTGAAAGTGAGAAACGTTTGATTAGATCTCAAAACACCGCCTGCCACCATGTATCAATCTTTGTCCTCAGTTTAGTTGTCCTTTGCAGCATTAAGCATTAAAAATAGCTCTTATAACGCCGAAATCAAATTTTATTTACCAATTTACCAGACCAAACACTTCGTAGGTAGGCTCTTGTAAGCAGTAAATTTACTGTTTGTAATAATGATAAGATACTCACAATTATAACACTAAGTTTTATATTCAAAAATATGAGAAGCACGACGCTTACCTGCAGACGCGCGCTTTCTACTCTTTCAATACAACTGAAATTTTCACTTTAGTCCCCCAATAAAAAATGTGCTCCTACGTCCCTGTGGTTTAAAAAGTTTTCAAATTCCTTTGAAACATTGGGTATCTTGGAGTACAATGCAACAGAACACGAAGCCCTCAAGACAGACATCATTAGATGATACATCAAGCTGTTTGTAATTCAATTATAAGCCGGTTTTAGTATATATATATATAGTAAAGATTGGATTAAAGACGAGACATGTGAACATGTCTCGTCTTTAATCCAATCTTTACTATATATCTATTGCTCTGCATCCCTACGCATCGAGCACTGTTTCAACAGTATAGACCACATTACATACTTTGTTATATATATATATATATATATATATATATATATATATATATATATATATATATATATATATATATATATATATCTCTTACCGTAGGACGGCGCATGAACCAACGATGCCAGCGAGGAGTCCAGATATTGGCGCGAGGCATTTTTAAGTCGCCCGATAATGGATTTTTTTAGGTCAGTGAGTACTTTTAATGCCAGAACAAACGGAAGCTTAAGATTTCTATAAAACTCGCATCCTCCTGTAATATATACTTCAGTCTTCGACAGTGTGCGCATAGAAGCTGAAGAAACCTGGAGTTTGTTTTTATAATTTTCTTGCATCGAAATAAGCGTTTTACTGCAGTTTTGTTTACCTTGGCTAATAACAAAAGGAATAATAGACTATTGATGGTTCAGTTTATTTGAAAAGGCCATTAAAATTAATATATTCGAGGAAAACACAATGAAAAATGCGCGCTTATATTTTACTCTCTTATATGCTCGTTATGCGGGCTTTCTGCATTATCAAACACCAAGGTTATTTTTACTGATTTTGAAGAAGGCGAGTGACGAAACACTAGTAGACAAGAGTCTGCACTTGAAAATTTCCTACTTAATTAACTATATAAAAATTGAAATTATAAAGATGAAATAAACAGCTGGTTTCTGTTCGTAATATATGATTAGCCCCTTTAATTGTAAGCTGCAGTCACTTGTCTGCAATCTATAATATGACTGAAGCGCGCAAATGCAGGTGGTGAGACTTGTTTATATGTCACTTGCTTTTTTAAAGTGAATGAAACGTGCAAAAATTAATTTTCACAGCATCAGTCGGAAAAGAAGTGAATTTGAATGAAAGTAAGAAGTAAATGGCTTTACAAGTAAAAGTGAATAGGAATAATGGTGTGTAGACACCCCTCCTCCATTGCGGGCCAGTTGACTTCTTCACTGTCACCACAGGAACCCCAATCAACATTTTGTTATGCCTCATTACGCATAACAAAAACAGGAAAAATTTGCATGTGTGGCGGACCGACAAAAATGGCAGGCGATACACGACTTGGTTCTTTCTTCAAAATCCAGCTGATTTACTCTTGTTGGATGTTCATAAAGAACGTAAGTCGTACAGTAACGTAGCATTGCACGATATTTCGGCGATAAGTATGGTATTCTAGCTTAAATAGTTGGTGAGTGGTTGCACCCTAATCAGTATTGATAATATAAACAACGTTAACCTAAGCATCATTCTGTATGAAGTGGAAATACTACTATAAGATTGTATATAAGTTACAAATACATGTTATTTTCTCAACAACAGACAAATATATAATATTAACTCTTATTTTAATCTTTACTTTTAAAAACATTTTCATCGCAACATTTTCATATTCCCCAGGATACGAAAAAGCACCTTGAAAAATGTATTTTCAATTTTGAAACAGCAGCTGAATAAATTAGCCTATAATTCTTAGCGGCAAATATTATTTTTACAGTGTAATAATTCTGTTGTTTCTTTTAGGTGGATGGATATCATTGTCATCCCGATTGGTACGTATTGATATGGTTTTTAATTTGTACAAATTTACTCTTCGAGACAACACTTAGCCTGCATATATTTTAACGATAACAAAAATACAAAGGAACGATTTTGATACTAGAGTTATCTTACTTGGCCCGTGGAAAAAAAAGCAGTAAGAATATTACTTATTAGTAGACGCAAATTATTCAACTTTGTTTACATGTAACGGGCCAAGTATAAAAATCACTATATCTATAGGGCCTAGGTGGAATAGCTTGATAGGCTATTTTGAAATTAGGCTAGTAAGGAAAGTGTTTTATTGCTGTTTTTTTACATTGTTAAGGAAAACAAAATCTGATTACTGTAATTATTTCAAAATACAGGTGTAACTACAATGAATACTGTTGTGGAGATGATATGTGTTGTGATTATTTGACAGGATACTGGTATATATGGTAAGATAATTATCAGCTATGAATTATTAACGATTATTAATACTATGTACGCTCATATGAGCAGGCTGTATGGAAGGGAGACGTTCTTAGGAAGATAATAGAATGGGGATAGAATGAGAGGAAAAGGAAAGACCTTCCATTTCCTCCTCTTTTGCTCCCCTTTTCCTTTTCCTTGCTTTGGAAATGTATTTTTCCGACCAACTTAAATTTCACAAATTTTTAAACAACTGAAAAGGGTACCTTTTACTTTCCAAGGTTGATTGGAGGTGTCATGATCTTTTCATTTACTATGGTCTGTTGCTGGATGAGATGTTTCAGACTACGTTCTCAAGAATCACATGACCACCCCAAAGGATATGTCTCATATGGCTTGACATCAAACTATGGAGAACCTCTATATGTACACCAGCAACCACACGGCCATTACTATGGAGCAGCACCTACAGAAATGCAGTACATTGCTACAAGCAGGAAGGGAGATATCCCACAAACAGAAGAGGAAGCAAGGCTGCGATCAGCTGCATACTATCCTCCACCATATACTTATGTCGAGAGAAAGCCTCCTACTGCACCTCCATATGAGCCTTAGAAGTTTGCATTAAAAATTGTATCTGATATCCTGTTGAATTTTGGGTTGGCTATCACTAAAGTCCTACATAAAGGTTGGGGTAATGTAATGTAACCCATGAAGTGTAGCATTATCAACTAGTGTTTTTCCTGCTTGATGGAATCGGGGTAAGAAATGTTAAATGAGAATTAAGCCTGCATAATATTATATTGTCACCACCTGTCTAGCAGAAAAAGAAAATAGGGAAAACAAAAGCATAAAATGAAGGGGTTTAACACAGTCAAGTATTTTCGAAACATAATGAACTATTTTCATTGGTGTAATAAATTATGAATTATAGACAGAAAAATAAACAAATTTTTGAACAATTCGTGAATATTATAATAAGTATTAAAATTATATCAGTATCAGGTCCATGTTGGAATACACCAATTCCACATTCATTACTCTACCTCCTTAGTTACTGTTGCTACGTCAGACAAGATAAAAATCTGTCTTGATATACAGCATGGAACAGACACTGATTGCTGAACATTGTAAATGTCTGTCTTAGAACCAATGCATTCCAAAGGTATATTAATTAAGAAGACTCGATAACTACTAAAAAATCTTATGGATTTCAGTTTGTTGGTCGGACATTCTGTATTCCATTGGGAAAACTACCCATCGTTTGGGTGGACACTCATTATAGCTGGGATCAGTCTATAGCCCATGTTTGATATCTTTAAATTCAGACTTTATCGCAAGGGTTTAGTTATATAATACTTCATGTATGGTACAAAAACATGAAATGTAGGATTTGGGATAAAATGTATAGATTTGAATAAAAAACATGACCTTTTGGCTAAAACTAGTGATAGCCTTCATCAAATACTCCAGTTAGCCTGGATATTATGATATCCAATATTTATGAAAGGAGTGTTCAGAGAGAAATTAATTTTTTTTATATAAATTCCTCTCATTTAAAGTGGTCAAAATTAAATCTCTTACTACTACTACTAATAATAAATACGTTCTTATATAGCGCATTATAGATTCTCAATGCTCTTTACAAATATTACGATGAAATGTTAAGTGAAAAAATAGATTAAAGTTACAAATTGAACAAAAATGTTTTTAGTTTTCTAACCTCCCTGTAGACCCCATATTCCCATTTATAATTTTCAAAACAATTTATATTTGAATTGTCAATGTTTTTATCAGCTTTTTAAAGATTATTGATGAAAACATAAGATCATACAAAATAATATTCCATTTACATTACGTGGTGTTATTTGTCATCTTTCTGTCTTTTAGTATTTGTACTATCATCCTCAGCTGCAGTTGGTTTTAAGTGTCGCATACTGCGCGATACCTGAAAATATGTAACATTTATTTATATATTATCATTTATTTGGTGCTTGTTGTCATTGGCACTTAAAACTGTTCTTTGCAGACAGTTGAATGCAATAAGCCTTTCTGGAATTAGGAAGGGGATTGGGGCTGAGTGAAAATATTTATCTCATTAACAAATGATCCCCATCATACAAAAGATCATAATGATATTAGTACTATAACCAAGTTTGAGCATGTTTGGATGAATATCTATCAAGTGGCAAGCATTCAAAAGTTGCAAAAATGAGAAAGAAAGTACATATAAGTACATAATTATGCATGTAAAATATATGTATATCTCATAGGCATTACACTGATCCTTTGAAACGACAGGTTCATGTCAGAGGGGGATCCAGGGGAGGTAAAAAAGGTGGCTAGTCACCCCCCTTTTGCTTAAATTTCTCAGTATCTTGTTAGTAACTGTCACGCCCCTTTTCTTCAAACTCCTGGTAAAACCTTTGTAATGGTCACCCCCCTTCTATAATTCCTGGATCCGCCCCTGCATGTAATACACACTATAGACTTAAGTTGTATCTGTGTATATTTAGGATGTTTGTTGATAGCTAAGGTTCTATTTTTGCCTGTAGTAGTTTCCAAAAATGGTTTTATAATTGTTATCATTAATTAATGGTTACTTACCTTTCCAACTTGTGAAAATGACCTTTTCTTGATTTGCTCAAGTAATTTTGCCCTTGTCGCAGACTACAATGAAAGGATATAATATGATTACTGGTAGCTAGACAGGAATAAGAAATAATGCTGTTTGGTTCCAGCTGGACAACATTTAGCCAGTATATAAATAGTTACAAACCTCTGTCAAAGTGTTTTGTGTTAGGTCATCCACTGCAGATATCCTTGGTCTGTTTTTCTCGAAATTATCATCTGGTATCATGAGGATGGTGCTTTTCCTTTGATTCAGGACATGCTGTTTACAACAAGATATGCCATCATGTACGATAAAGCAATGAAGTAACAAATATGACTAGGCTGAAATATTTTAACTGATATACATTCATCATGCAGAGTACACTGTTATGATCCTTAGATCAATATAAAAAATCTATTAGTTTTGGTCATATTAGAGCATCACAACAGAGCCTAAGCTCCTTAAGATATGAAAGCCCAAAGATCAAATTGGAATTTGGTAGTTGATTTTTAAGGAGAGAGAAAAACTGGAACACGGCAGTGTTCTAGAGAAAAGACCACAAAGTAAAGGAGAGAATCGACAAGCAACTCCCCTCACATTGCAAACTGAGCTGGGAATTCAACATCACATTAGTGAGAGGCGACGCATCATATTTATGATCATAGCAAAGATAACACTCAATTATCATTTAACCCAGTTGTTGAGATTCTGTAAATGAAGAGATCGTTAGAAGCATGCTATTAAAATTTTCCCTACTAAAATAAACATATAGAATAATGGTTTCATAATACTGTACCTTAAGGCATCTATTTTGTTTCCATTTATCAAATGTTTCTATGTCTCTAAAAACAATAATTATTTAGCAAGTAAAGTAAAGTAAAAGTAAAAGTGAAAGTGAAAGTGAAAGTGAAAGTGAAAGTGAAAGTAAAAGTAAAAGTAAAAGTAAAAGTAAAAGTAAAAGTAAAAGTAAAAGTAAAAGTAAAAGTAAAAGTAAAAGTAAAAGTTATAAAAAAAATTCCTTTTTTTCTTGAATTTTAAGTCTAAGTGTTAGCACTCTTTCCAAAGCCGGGAAAGTTTTTTTAATGTATCGGTCAAAAAGTGGGTTAGAGGATAAGAGTCGAAGGGGATCTATAGAATATCTTTCAGAAATATTAAAAAAATCCAAATAGAAAAAAAAAAAGATAAAAATACCTTGCAATATCCACAGCAAGGCCTGTATGAACAACATCTAAAGCACTCTTGCTAAGACTGGTATCTTCAAAGGAGAAAAGTCTTTCTCTTGTGTTTTGGTATTTATTATGAATTTTGTGTATTCGCTGAAAGAAGAAAACATCTCTCCAGTCAAAACTGCAAGGCTAGTATAACGATACTTCACCAAGATAATATTATAGTAGTAATAAATTATGCGTTCGGTGTGTATATAATGAAATAGAGAGAATAAGAGAAAAATATCAAATGCCCTTGGCAGGATTCGAACCCACGTCTTCGGTATTCTAGTCCGATGTGTTAACCACTACACTACAAGGACCAACCACGATGGTAACGCAGCCGGAATATGAAATGTAGGGTACTCGTGAGGATCCCAGAGCAATATTTTTTCTTTATAGATAAGTTGAACACCGTAAATATGTACGCAAAGAATAGACATAGTATAGTAGTAGTAAATTATGCGTTCGGTGTGTATATAATGAAATAGAGAGAATAAGAGAAAAATATCAAATGCCTAAGATATCAAGATAATATTAGGTCATTTGCAGGGCATAATCACATGAGTGTTACTTTCCTGCCTTAAGTAGAGTCTCCTGTGTTGGCAATTCTTGCTAAGAATCATCAACATAGGAGACTCTGCAAGCAGGGAAGACATTACTGGCTGGCAAAAAAATTCAGATTTTCTTTGTTTAAATAACATTTGCTGCATTTAACGTCATATCCAAAACCTTAACGGTTAGAGCCAGGCTGCTGATTTATTCTGACTGTACGTGGCTGCGTGATGTGGTCCGTACAGTATACAGTCAATTCAAAAAACGTTGTCCTCGACCGGCTAAAGCCTACACGACTGGACCGAAAGGAAAATGGGTAAAAACCACTGAAGCGGTTAAATATTCGTTCTGAATTAATTGTTCTCGCTAGTAATAAGATAATAATGGCGAGAAACAATCCATCAAATGCATGTCTTTGGGTTTAGGGAAAGAAAAACAAAGTAGTTATGATTCAGTTCACAATTTCGAAAATATGAAGGCATTGAAAAAATATTTCCTTCAACGCTTCCCGCTCGCCTACGAAGGTTCGTGCTGTAAACCAGGCATAACTAGTCAGATAAAATTATGGAGTCAACTCGGCTTCAATGATTTCTACCCAGAGTTCCTTTCGGTCCAGTCGCGTAGGCTTAAGTTGGTCGACGACAACATTTTTTGAATTGACTGTATGCTTCACCCATTGTACCCGTGCCAACCATAGAGTCTCCAGTAGCTCAGTGGTTAGAGCCTCCAACTAGTATCTGGAGGGTCATGGGTTTGATTCCCGTCTGGGGCTCAGATTTTATTCCAGAGTCAGACGTTATTCCAATCTTCTTTCATATGTTATTCTATTCTATTCCTTTATCCAAAACCTTAACCATAATATTTTTTTCTCTTAGAAATACTTAGCATAAAAAAATTGTTTGCCATCTGGAAGTGCTATATCACTGTTCTTCAATAAGAATTTGAACTTGCAGCTGAATTGATAGCATTGGTATGTCTGGTTGACAAATACCTTTTAAACCAGTGTTTATTTTGTTAATTCCCCCTTCAAAGACAACAAGCACAGATATTGTGTGGACTTGATAATCCTTTTGTATTCACAAAATGTGTACATGTATCATGTACTGTATATAATGTTGCAATACATGAATGAAAGGATTTACAGCACATTTCATGTTTCTGTGACCTACAGATGTCTGATATTTTGGCCTCCATCAATCATATTTGCAATGAGCTGGGTACATTCTGATCGTGAGGGATAAATATTCTCATGACTCAACAGCCTGTTGAGTTGCTGGAATATTTATCACTGGTGATTCGAATGACAAGGAATGCACTCCACCTGTCCTAAATTTAACTGACAGGCCAAAACATTGGACCTATGGAGTTGGTTCACAGGGTTCGTGCTGAGGTAACCACTTAAAATTCAAGTACTATTCAAGGAGTATACAAGGACCCAAAAATGAATTTGCAAGGAGTATGTTCAGCTAACTATGCCAAGGTTTTACACAGTGGTTGCACATGGCAGACTTTCAGATTTTTCAATCTTTCTGACTAGATCTATTTCAGAACCTTGCAAGTAACGATCAAAGCAAAAATTCAACGAGTTTTCAAGGAGTTTTGCTAAAATCGTAAAATTCAAGAGCTTTTCAAGTGCCCTTGAAAACGTAAATTAAATTCAAGGAGTTCAGTTATAGAAACACGAAACAGGCTGTAAAATTCACCATCACAGTCTTCAACTTGGAAGGGTGGAAATTTAGTTGTACATACTAGGTAGCTTAGTAGTACAAGAGAATATAATTATTACTGAGTCATTTATATATTTTTTTAGAGAACTGCAGTACACATACCTCTAGCATTCCACATGTTTTATCTATTACTTGATTAGCTTCAAGTGCTATTGCAGCAGTATGCTCTCCTTCTCTAGATGTAATGCCATCTCGTGAGCCATATGCAATCTATAGGAACATGAAGCATGACAATAGGATATTCAAAAATCAATAGGTCAAGTTAATTAAATAATTTTTAATAATACAATAAAACATATTGTAAATAGAGGATAACACTTGACAGTAAATCAGTTGAGTGATAAACTCATGGTCCTCTTTTAATGTTTCTAGTTGATTAGCGATAGGACTGCAATTAACCTGGTCCAAGCCACATGAAGGTCTAACTATTTGTAAATGTAATTACAAAGGCAGCACCATTTCCTCAGTTATTTTAAGACCCTGAGTGTTGGTCTGGCTGGGACTCTAACCATATTCTCCCATACAACAGACCAACGCTCTTACCAACGAAGTTAACTGGGCAGCTTACAATAATTGTCAAAAATCAATTGAAATCATTTGGTCACATAACACAGATCAATGCATGTTGTCAATCACTTTTAACTCACCTGGGTTGGTAAGGCACAAAACAAAAATGCCTTTGAGTTTTTTAACGATCTTAGAATGAAATCTGCATCATGGTGCTACATGGAAATAAATAAGTATTTAGCCAAGTATAGACTGATTGATTCCATAAGTCCATCTCAGTTCGCTCTCTGAGCATAAATGAAAACTATGACTTATGGAATCAGTCTAAGCCAAATTTTAAAAATTTTTTATTTATTTACTTGGTTTTCTAGTGAGGACAGGGGCACCACAACAACAAAGCAAATTACTGTGTGCACTGTATAGTGACTATAAACACATGTACTGAAGTAGGTCATCACCAGCATCTTCAGTGGGTTTTTATAGCTGCATTATAACAGGGTCATATTGAAGTCAGACAGGGCCAATATTGGTTTTAAGTCTTGTCCAAGGATTACAAGAATAGAAATATAACAAAGATGGTGGAGACATTAAACAAATTTGTAAGTGGGGTTGGATTCCTATTTTAATATAAGGCTTGTTAATTTGTTTTCCATTAATGTTCATTTGGGATGGATCTTTCTCTGATTATGTGAATAAGAGAGGAAGGGTTTCAGCAATAATTTAAAAAAAAAAATTTCAAATTATGGTATAATGTAATCATTAGTTAAATTTTCTGATATTCCTTATATAAATCCCAGGCAATACAAGATGGATTCAGTACAGTAACCAATAATAACTAGTTAAGACACTAACTTTGAGATAAATTAACTCTTCATGTAGATCTTTCAGATTATTCCATGTTAGTATAGTCATTCTTATCTGCAACAAAAAGTAAATACAGTATGATTCATGTTGATCCCACTCCATCGATCAAACTGATGTCAGATTGATAATTAATCCTTATTACTCCCAATAAAAAAAGTGATAACAGATAATTTTGAATGGGGTATGGGCGTAAGGTGAGGACTTGAGTGTTGTGTGTCTTTTTTGTGTGGAAACTTAAAGTCCTAGAGCTTTTCTTAGCTTGACAAATAAGGTGTTTTCTGGTCTGGCTTTAGCACAGGTAGCCCATACACTTATGATGGGGGAGCGTCATCTAAACCTGAATGAAATGAGCTGAAATTAAGCCATGGGGCTGTTCAGTGCATCAACAACTCACAGTGAGAGTTTTCTTTGATTTTATTGATTTTCAAGCAGAAAAATGATTCAAAAATACCCATATAATCTTTGTCTGTCTGTCTGTCTCTTGATTGATTCAGTTATTCAACACTAACTATGAGCCTGGGCTACCTGTGGCTTTAGTACAAAAAACACCTTATTTTAAGGCATGTCAAAAAACAAAAAAAATATGTCACCAAAACTAGACCATTATTTATTATGCTCAGTGCACACCTTCTCCATTTCTTCAACTAGAACATACCTTAATTTTAGGATTGCAAAGCTGAGTACTATACACACCATACAGTGCATAGATAGCACCTACTCTATATATGAATGTACAGGATGGTGACAAGTAGGATAAGATTATACGGTAGAGATACTCTGTTATCTGGAAATAGAAAAAAACACAGAATATACAATAACCTCATAGGAATGGACTACCACCCTCATAGTAGTGTACATCTAACATGCATGTCTCCATATCATTTCAGAAGTTATAAATAAACTGAACAAAAACCAATAGATATTTGAATTATTGCTGTGAGCTATCAGGCGAGCAGCAACACTAATCTTGCACTATGTGGTCTTCCTGTGTTACAGATGATAGCTAAAATCTTGATTTGATAAATTTTGTGTCAGTTTGTGAAGATGATTTTCAGGAGCCTTTCAGTACTTTTGAACTGGGGTCATTAAATCTAGCATTTGAACACGTGCCTGGGGTCATTACAGCCATTTTCAATCACACGTGCACCGCTCTAGGAATTGCTTTTTTTGCGACGAAGTAATTTTTTGGTAGACATCAATCAAGGCATTTCCATGACATTATTTATGCACATGCCCTTATAGCTTCGTGTTTTCCTGACAATGTTATGGAAATGCCTTGTTCTTCGTTGCGACAAAATAATTGCTAGAGGAGTGTGATTGAGAATGGCTGTAAATCATGCATTTGAACACTTGTGTTTATCAAGCTGTGGCTTGTCAAGTTTAAATTCTGATTTCATTGTTCTGGGATCATTAAATCATGCATTTCAACACGTGTGTTTATTGAGCTTAATTCTGATTCATTTGTGGTTCACTCATCTAAGTAAAGTATTTCATTGTTAAATTATGTCATACTTCAAGTTTATCTATTGCTGGAAGTATTCATCAAGGTGACGAATGATTTAGCAAGCTTTCAAAGGGAAGACAATGTCTCTTATGAGCTTTTCAGCTGCTGTTAAGTGCCCAGTCGCTGCCAGTTCTGCAATGGCAGACCGAAAAAATCGACGAAATCCTAATGCAAGGAGACTTGTTGTACTTGAATGCTCTTGAAAGCAGTCTTATTCCAGACAAAGAAACTGCTGTCCCTGAATTATCCATGTTCGACATCCTTTAGAGGTGGATCCCCTTGAATCCCTAAAACCCCTATTTGTATGAGCCATTCCATTTCATATGTGTTCCTCCCTAATAAGGGGTCTGGATATCCATGGGGGAGGGGGAGGTTGTCTTTATGGCTTATAACCAATAGGATGACAACTATTTTAATGGTTAACTGGTTAACCAAAGCTAAGTTGGCTTATAATAAAAGTGAGTTTACCTTACAAACTACAACTGAATTTATAAGACTCAAAAACAACTTACTTGAATTCGACCATTGGCATCTTTTCTCCCACTAAAAACAACCAAAAAGAAAGGCACAATTTATAGTTGTCATTTCCAGGGTCATTCATCAATCGTTATCATGTCAAGAAGGACAAACGGAACATTCACTGCTTACCAATGTATAAGTGAAAAGTTCATCTCTCTCCATAATTCAGAAAATACTTCGAATCTCACTGTGCCACGGCTTTCGAACCGAGATAACAGCAAACGACAATCTTCTACCAAACCTTCTGCCATTTTGGTTAACTTGACACAGGCAACCCAAGCAAGGACTCGATATCAACTTCGAGTCTGGGTTTCCTGTGGTACGGAAGGGTGGGGCACTTGAGGGAATTGGGTGTATCGAAAAAGGTACTGCAGAGAAAGTAGGCTTATTCTTTTGTTGTTGGATAGAACCCCGGGATAAAAAGCTATGGGAAAGCGAAAGGCAGCACATAGCCCTCTCCAGGATAAAATAGAACGCAAAACCAAGAGAATACGAAGAGAAATACGTCCTCAGAACGAAACAGAGACTGGAGCACAGAGCAAGCTTATGTCTGTCACACAACTTGTTCACAAAGTACAGCAAACGTTTGCTAAAAATGCAAACCAGAAAAATGCAGTTATGAGGAAGAAGTACATGAGAAACCAGTTCGAGTTCTTTGGTCTTAAATCGCCCCTTAGAAGGTCAGTAAGCAAGGAGTTTCTTAAGGTTCGTTTTAGTGTTGGAGAAATGAGACAACTCTTGGAAAAACTGTGGCTGTTACCAGAGCGTGATATGCAGCTGTTTGGAATAGACTACCTTGATAAACACATTAAAAGCTTTGGGGACCCTGTAGAAGAGCTTGATTCTAATCTTGAGTGCTTAGAGTATCTGATTGTCAATAAATCCTGGTGGGATACAGTGGATTTGATAGCAAGTCATTTTGTAGGGTATATGGTGAGGACCCATCCAGACAAAGGAAAACCTTTGATGGAAAGATGGATCGAGGATGACAACATGTGGCTAAGACGTACAGCACTTTTACATCAGCTTTCCTATAAGGACCAAACAGATGAAAAACAGCTTTACAGATTTTGTGCTTTCAAGAGCACATGAAAAAGAGTTTTTCATTCAGAAAGCTATGGGCTGGGCTTTGAGGCAGTATGCTATGACCAAGCCCTCTAGCGTAAAGACATTTTTGCACAAAAATAAGACTATACTTAGTAAACTAACTTACAGAGAAGCTGCAAAGCACCTAGGTGTCTGACAAGTTAACTACAATATGTAAATGGGATAAACTCAACATTGAGATTTTTGTTATAATTCTATATAATTTAAATACAAAGACATGAGAAAATAACATCGCATTCTAGGGCCCCTCTCCACCATAAAGGTCTAC
This sequence comes from Actinia tenebrosa, assembly GCF_029948245.1. NCBI lineage: Eukaryota > Metazoa > Cnidaria > Anthozoa > Actiniaria > Actiniidae > Actinia > Actinia tenebrosa. The sequence continues at coordinate 1,016,470 of NW_028292581.1, read as the reverse complement.
TCTAAGGATCTAGGATTTTGAATCCTACATTCAGGGATCAACCCCGCCTCCACCCTTGGCCCATTTTTTCAAAGTTTTCTTTTTACTTTTTGCATCAGAAGCTTTCTACTCCTCAGTGCAAGTACTACTTACATAGTAACTACTATTTGATGAATCAATTAAATAAAGATCATGTTTCCAGGATGTGCCCTTATAGCTTTGTGTTTTCCAACAATGTTATGGAAACAACTTGTGATTGACGTCCACGCCAAAACTTTCTTCAATGCAACAGAAACAATAATTTGCTAGAGGGTGCGTGTGATTTAGAAAGGCTGTAACTAGATTATAAGCATAAGCACCCTGATATAACTCATCAGCTCTTGTTCACACCCAGACTTTTGGGAAGCAACAACTCAGAAGGTGCTTAAAAATTATTTTTGCTAAACAGTTTGGGAAGAAGAATGCAACATAGCTTAAAATTTTTGTACATGACAACAGGATATTAATTTCTGCTAAATTTCTTGTCCATCACAAGGCCATTATTATGGAAGACATAAATTTCCCCTGACAAACCTTGAAGAAAGGCAATATAAGATTCATATAACTCGCTATTTCTTGAATAGTTGGTGCAACTTGTTTAAAGACTACTAGAATGAAACTTGATTCTTAGCCTCAGTGACACAATATGGCCCTCAGGGCTCAACAGAATCTCTTTTTTGCCATAGCCATGTACCATGAAAGCAGAATTTATTTAATGGGAAAGTACGAACCCAGGCTGCATAAGGGTTCATCCCTTTGTCAGTTTGCATAATTTCCAATGTTCGGGGCTATTGACAAATGTGTACTCTGTCTGATGGTGGGGATTTAGAATAAATTTCGATATTAGAATTGCAATAGTAAATTCAATTTTTAATGTACTATCATAACTTCAGGTTAGAACAAAAGAAGTTAGACTACAAGATCATTATAAACTCATTTTAATGCAGTAATTATCTGACAATGACTTTGTTCAATGGTACAATACTTCTTGCAAAAATCTATTGCTTTTACTGCATAAGACAGTGTTGCTAAAATCAGCTACACATTGAAACTTGAAACTTTAAGCAAAGTACATAATGGTTGCTTTTAATAATTGTTATTCTTTCAAATACACAAATCCCACAAGATGTCACATTTTACAATTTTACAGATAAACAAACAACACTTGTTTCCATGTGGAAGCAAAAAGCGTTTATTCTTTAGTATAATCAGGATTTTTTTTCTCAATTTTGGAGTAGTCTGATTGAGTATAAAGCTGTAAATAAAATAAACAGGGTTCAGATAATGTATTAATCCCTGATTCACTGGTCAGTAATAAATAAGGTTAGCATTGACTCAATGACAAGGACTAGTGCAATTCTAGAATTCAATAGCAATAATTAATCATCCTAAAGGCAAAATTTAAGTATAATCAGTTTAAAATCCTACAGAAAATACATGTAGGAAAAATCTGTGAAAAGTAGTACAATAATAGGAAAGTTGGATGATGGCATTCTGCAAATGCACAGCTGATAATTTCCCCTTTTTCACTAACATGTTACTGCAATTTTTTAAACATGCGAATTCTGTGTCTACAAGCTGCAAGCTGCAATTTGGATTTTCACTGCCGTCAATCAAATCTAATATTAGTTGGTACCTTTCATATTTTTGACTGTCACACATAGTTCACATGTTTAGGAAAATTGCAGTAATGACCATCAACTGATAAATATAATTCAACGGGACATTTTTCATTGATCCTATACTCCTCAGGTTGCCCACTCCAAGGAAATTAGGGGATAATCTTTAAAAAAAAATCAAAACATGTTGCTAAAATAAACTTACCCTACGCTGTTCATTATGTTTTACTTTATTCCAGGGATAAGGGTTGTTCTTTTTGTCAAATCTAAATCAAACAACACAAAAATTAACTTTCAACTGGAATTCAAAAACCACACACAAAAATTCGTAATTGATTGCTATAAATGACCTCTACTGTAATTTAAGTTCACCACAAGTTACTATTTGAAGTTACCACTTATCAAGTCAACACCATTGGTAATAAAGTATAAATATAAAATAATTATGATGTAGAAATTAGAAATTCTACTTACGAAGCATCTGGATGATAAATTGCTGTGCGTCCAATAAACCAAGCACAGCCTACACAGCCAGCACCAATGCAGACAAACAAAGGAACCAACTAAAACCCAAAAAGAAAAATAGTATTTGTATTAATGTAACAAAGTCTACTATATGGGATTTCTTCTTGGGGTGCAACTACATGACCCATAATCCTAAGGTGAAGCTAGAGAGCTAAACACAAAAGAAAAATAGTATCTGCATCAATGTAACAAAGTCTTTCATGCTACTATATGAGATTTCTTCTTGGGGTGCAAATGTTTGACTCAAAATCTCTTGAGATATGAATAACAACGAAACAGCTGCTATGTTGGTTGACTAATGAGAGAAGCTACAGTGTAACTAGGAATGCTTTATTATCGTCAACCAAGATGACTTAGCATGAACCCCAAGAATTGTATGGTACCAGAAAATATCCATACCCTACCATTGAGGAAATTTAAAGGGAATTACCACCCTCGGGAATTTCCAATTTCTTCCATACGAATCTTTTAATTTTGGTTTTCCTCTGTCCTCAACCCCCTGGGAATTTCCCATTTCCTCCATGGTGGGGTATGGATATTTTTCAGAAACACAAATTGAGAGATTCTGTAACAACAAAGAAATTATAGCTATAGTATTTCAGGATTTTCATTATTATCCAGACTCTATGGTCCTCGTTTGTTTGTAAATTTTGTTGTATTTTTCTTCTGTGTCATAAATCAAAGTATGATCACTAACTATAGTAGATGTTGTACTCTTGATTGGTGGTCAAGAAATCAGCCACTTCATAACGACTAAAGTTCTCATAGTACTGAAAATTGCAATAAGGCATGTATATTTAGCAATTTTTACATGTACACAACACTGTACAATATTCTTACAAAGCATAAGCTTACCATGTACACCGTAAATGAACTAGCTACTACGTGTAAGCTTAAGATCAAACAAATAAACGAAACAACTTCATGTATTTTATTGAGAACATAACTCAATCCTTCAATGATTACTATCTCTTTAGAAAAGAGACAAAAACTGGTATAGAGTCATGCGTGAGACAGTGCACGTTCGGCCATTTCAAATTACACCTCTATGTATCTCAAATAAACCAACAATTTTTAGTGAGTAGCAAATAACATACCTCAGGATATCTCCTTAAATACGCAAACACCATGGTAGTAATTAGATGACGGGTTTAATACTGAAAATATGTTCAAGTTTGAAGAAACAACTACCACTAACCAAGATGGCGGCCGAGGAAGAGTGACGTCAACGAGGTATAAAATTCCCAGTCTCTCTCAACTCTGGACACAGGAAGACCAAAACATTTCCAAAATTCAGAAAGATAAGAGAAACATCAAATAAAATTAACAAATAGACATAAAGTTAACATTTTAATCTGTTTTTCATCTCTATTTAGAAAGCTAAAGATAGATGATAAAAGTTTTAAAAATTTTAAAGTTTTTATTATTATAAATTGGGCACCCTTAGTCGAGATTCGGCTGGGTAGTACCCAGGACCTTGAAAATCCAACATGGCGGTCGTAATCAGACGAACTTTTACTCAGACAAGATTTCAGGTAAAAAAAATGGCTTTTACTTCTTGATTTTAATGTATTTTTATTTTATAAATACGACTTAAAATTTCTGAATTTGTATCACTTTTTATTTGTGACGAACTGGGAAAAATTGTCCACAGCTTTGACCCGGGAGCTTTGACCTTTCCTGTTCTTGTTTTGCTATCAGAAAAAATATCCTGTATTTTACTATTCTAGGTCATATCAAGGCTCTTCGTTGCCAACTCCACTAATCCAAGCCACATTTTAGGATCAATATGTATCATACCTAACAGAACAAAGATTAGCAAGACTTCCCCATTTGGAAAGAGACCCAATCCAAAGGAAGCCCAGCGCGAGAATTTTGTGAAAACGAACCCAAATATTAAGGATATGGTTGGAAAAAACACATCTACTCGCTCACCACCTGTGATTATAGATAGTACTGGTGAGTAGGTGTTGTATACTAGTCAGTTTGATAGAATACCACCACCCTCCCCCCCCCCCCCCTAAAAGATCAAGGGATACAGTTGATCCATGCTAATTTTGTTGCTACTATCTACTACCACCTTTGCCAACCAGTATGGCGGTCATATGATGAGCAGGATAAAAAAAAGTGGACAAAAGTAACTGTGGTGTCCCACAGAATAATACTTGGGCCACTTTTCAAATCCTCGCCATGTTTGCTTGCATTCCTTCAGTTTTCCCATTTTGAAATGAAACAAATATCTGGTTTTTTTTGTCTACTTTCGCAGGGGCTGTTGTCAGTGACTATATTCCTCTTGACAAGAAAGCTTTCATATTAACACCTACTGTAAGTTAGATTAGTGATACAATGTGCTTTACTGCATCACTGACCCCACTCAAAGACCCCCTGGACCCTTTTCTAAACCCCTCCTGGACCAGCAGATTGTCAAACCCTTGCGGAACGAAATGAAACAAAAAAATATTGGCTTGAACTCTTCACTTTGGCGTCATCTTTCAAATAGGCTTTTCAGGCCAATAAAACACATTTTATGATGAATACACCGAATCGAAATATGGCGACCAATTTGAATAACTATTGTTCTGCACTGACTAGCGAATGACTAGCCTCCTATACATGTGAAAATGCTTTTATGTTTCCACGTGAACACGAGGCTAGTCAGTCGCTAGTCAGTACAGAACAATAGTTATTCAAATTGGTCGCCATATTTCGATTCGGTGTATAGGCTTTTGTAATCTTGCCCTTTGATCGATCTTTCCAGTAGGCTTTTCAGGCCAATAAAACAAATTTTATGATGAATAGACTTTTGTAATTTTGTCCTTAGATTGATCTTTGCGATTCTTTCGCAATATCTTTTGAACAAGCTAAATAACTTGACAAAGCTAAAAAAACTTTTTACAGTAATTGTTTACAGTATTTCTGGTGCCATATTGAATACCACAGGGGCCCCAGCTTTCAGTCTCATTGGTCAGTCATTTCCTTCATTTCTATTCCTTCAGGGATTAAATCAAAGGTGGAGTGCTTTTAAAAATGGTCTTTGGACAATATACAGGTTAGTTTAGAGTTACAACAAGGTTTTTTTAAGAATAGGTGTTATTTTATCTGAAAAATCAACACACATCACAGCCGTTTGTTGTACAGGGCTGTAGCAAGACTGAATTAGTTATCAATTGACACGGTTTTCTTTGTTATTCATAAGGCTTTATTTTTATTACAACCCTCATAAACAATGGACAAACTTAAAGCCCGGGGAGGGAATTGAAATGCAGCAGGGAAGAGCGGGGCTGATATGAATTAATCTGATTGGTTCATTATAAATCGAAGGTCAATATATAGTTATAAACCCGGTTTATAACTATATATTGACCTTGAATTTATAATGAGCCAATCAGATTAATTCATATCAGCCCCGCTCTTCCCTGCTGCCTGACGAGTAAACTAAGTAATACTATTACTATTAAAGTAATACTATTCTACAGAACTAATCTAATTAATGTTTACATTCAAAAAAACTATAGAGATATGTTTTCTAAACATTACATTATCAAATCGTTGCTAGTGCTCATAGTTTATGTGTTAAAGTTTACAACACAGTTTTTAAAATAATAATTCTTACAAACTGGGTTTTGCTCATCCTTTTCACTACATTTCTTCTTGTTTTCCTGGCCGCCATTATCTTCATTAGGTCTTTTTGCCGTAGATGTTACCTCCACTGTCAAAGCACTTGGAAATCGCTGTCTTGACACTTACACTTGGCCTTTGGTATTTTTGAAGGCTTCTTTCATCTCTATGCCCGGTTCGTTCCAACTCCATTGCCATACAGCCACATGTGATTACGAAACCCTAAAATCTATGGTTTTCTATTATCATCTGCACTTTTGTTTAATTAGCATCATAGATTTCCAGAACATTAAAACTATGTGCCACATTACCTCTGTAGGGACTAGAGGGCATTAGTAAATCCCTTTATAATCAACTCACATTGTTCATGCTCTATAGACAACAAGGGAAATATAAAAACAAAGCGGAAAATGTTTACCCTTTTGTATACATTCTAAACTTCCAACTGAACCACGAATATTTTTTAAAATTCTTTTTATTTTCATTATATTAAAAGTCTAACATCAGAATATTATAGAAAACCTTCTTAATTGATACCTAAAATAGTTAGTTACCTCGAACGTCGGCAATAAGCCATATACATCCCTCGGGCCTGCGGCCCTCGGGATGTATATGGCTTATTACCTCCGTTCTCGGTAACTAACTCTTACTTGTTTACCAAGGCAAAAGAGAGGGTGAAGAAACTAAAACCCTCAGAAATGTGATTTCCTGAGTTTTAAGGGGCTTTGTGACATTTTATCAAGGCAACTGCCTCACTTGCCTTGTAGTGGATATGGCCCTGTTGAATTTGAACTTATTGACATTCATGTTTTCAGAATGTCTCTGAAAACATGTAGAGCACCATTATTGTTCAAGCTAATTGAGCATCAGTTCTGTACTTAACAAAATTATGTCAACAGTTGGTCAACATGTTATGTACTCACTAGGTATAACTAAGTGGGTATATAACTATATTTTGACCAACTCTTGAAGTCATATGGTGGTAAATAGAAGGACATACCATGCAAAACCATTACTAATTTGTTTAAATTTTACTCTTAAAAAATGATAAAACTTTGAATGAAAAATGGTTTCTAGGTTGTGCTGAATCAGTGCTTGAACAATTTGTTGGTATATCCTCTTATTTACCAATGCTCTCGACCAATCAAGAAGCAAGAAATTTTATATTAATTGTGGTAAAATTTAACTGCAAAGTGACTCATAATATTGATCAATGAGTTTTTGTCATCAAATGAGTGGGAATAGAAAATAATCAGAAGAAGAGACCTGTATGACATGTGCTTGATCCATTTAGACCACAAATTGAGAATTATTTGCCCTAGAAAAGCAAATCGTTCAACTATCTTTACATGTTGATGGTTTGCAACAATTCCCAAGAGAGCCAAAAGATAAAGACATGTTGGTGGTTTAACAAAAGTGTTATTGAGGAATCTTTTATTAAATACCACAAATAGAGCCCTTGTATGTGATGTCAAAGCAGCTCAATTTGGAGGACAAAACAAAAGAATTTCATTCTCCTGCGAATTGAAACCTATTATTATGTCCTCCAAATTGAGCTGCATTGTGACGGACTGCAAGGGGTCTATTAAATGTTTGGTGTATTGGGTCTATGCAATAATATAAAATATTTGCAAATGAATCTTGAATGGTAGAAAGAAATGTCATTTTCCTGTTACCTCTAATTCCTTAAATTCCTCTCTCATTTAGCCTGGCATTCATAAAGAAGTACTGCAAACCCTTCAAATTACGTCCCTTTGCTCAAGAAGCTCAAGATGTGTACATTAATGTCAATAAAGCTCTAATGAGGTAAAATAAGCATGTGATAGCCATGTTATTTAATTTTCTAGACATTCTCCCAGGGGCGGATTCAGAATTTTGTCCAGGGATGGGTGCGGTGCAAAACATTAACCCAGGGAGGGGTGCACCCCTTACTATCAAATGGAAAAAACATTATTTTGTATTGGCTATCTTTGAAGTATACTAGTAGGGGCACAAAGTCAAACCAGAGAGGGGTGCCCAACCCCTGCACTCCTCCCCTGGCACCGCCCCTGTTTCTTTTACAAGGTGAGTGATTTGAGTTTTTTTTGTTTTACATTTTTAGTAAAGATAAGAAAAAATTGGAAGAACTAGCTACAGGATCAGTGTACCATGTAAGTATGATTAGTATTAAGAGCTTTTTCTTTCTTCCAAACTACAAAAATACATAGAATCTTTATTTCCTAGTCTTAAACTTGACTTTCCTGGTTTTGGAAACAGTTTATTTAGACCAAGACCACAAATACACTGTTGGAAGTTTACTTATGGCCTATGTTTGGAATCATGTGACGTCACAGCCTACATTTCTTTGGTCTTTGTGTCTTTTGTCATGTCAACCAAAATGGCAGCCACATCTTTTGTCATTTTATTCTCATGAGAAAGGATGCACACCACCAATTAAGTTTTCTTTAAAAGAATGTTTATGGGAGTTGTTAATCGGTTGGTGACAGATCCTACCAATAGTAATTTTAGCATTCTGATCAAGCTACCTACAGTATTATATACCCTATATTTCATTTTATGGGAAGCATGGGTGGCGACCTGGATTCGAGTCCCGACAAGCTCGGTGTTGTATATGAGTAGAGTTGTTTGTTGGTTCTCTCCTGTGCTTCGAGGGTTTTCCAGGTTCTCCGGTTTTCCTCCCTCCACAAAAATCAACTTCTAAATTCCAATTGGAATCCAGTGGAAGAAGAGCCACTCTGTGGAATCCACTGTTAATCCCATTATTATTTATTTATTTATTTATCTATAAGGCACTCAAGAAGGAGTTTTTCCCAGACAATAAACAACTACATTGGAGGTTTGTTCGCGAGTTAGAAAGACCACGTGTGGTTCATGCCAGGGTGGTGCCTGTTGATAGCAAGGAGAACTTGTTTGCTCAAGTGACTGTTAAAATCAACTCAGAACAAGTATGTCATGTTGTTTAAAGTGTATATGACACGAAAACATTTCATCGTTTAAAATGTATAGTTTGTTAATAATAATAAATATGTCGTAATAAAATTTGTTTCAAAAGCTTATTTCTTGAGATATGTGAGAAAATTAAGCCCAATTTGTGACGTCATTTTGTTGACACGTACTCTAGATTCGGTAGTAATGCACTAAATATAAATTGTAATTCGTATAAAATAACAACAAAAGGCATATTCTATTCAGCTTTATTTGATAGCTTACGTAGTACTCTTCAAATGTTGGGGAACTGAAAAGTGTACTACCTGAAATTAAGATTCTACATTCAAACATATTTCGTGTATTTGCAACTAAATCTGGAGACTTGTAAACAAAATGACGTCACAACGCGTGCTAAATTTTCTTGAATTTCTAGAGAAATATGTTTTTGAAACAAATTTAACCGTGATATTCTTATTAATGCCAATAAACTACACATTTTTAACATTAGAATTTTTTCGTGTCATATGCACTTTAACGCTGTTTTCATTGCTACATGTTTCCGTCAATCAAATACATCATTCCCATGTCCCTTTCCAAAGTTTCCCTGTCCATTTATATTCTCTAGACTAACAAAAATACCTTACTGATTATTTGATTCATCGTTGCTTGTCTATTGCTGTGATTAATCTGTTGCAACTTTTGTCTTCATCAGTGCATAGCAATAGATAGCATAGATAGATAGGAATCTGAGAAGTAGGAGAAATGGTGGTGGGCCATTTGGGCTCAACCTTTAATTTGACTCTCTTGGGGATCATGTTATTTAGATATCAGTACCTACATTACCTTATGACCAGTCTGTATTTAGATCTTATTAACTGAGCGGGAGGTCTGTACGGGATAATCTTGACCGAGGTCTGTACCCGACCGAGGTCAAGATTATGTACTCATTGACTGAGTGGGAGGGCCGTATGGGAAAATATTTGGCTCGAGGTCATGTCGTACGGACCGAGCGCAGCGAGGGCCGTACAAATGACCGAGAGCCAAATATTTTCCCGTACGGCCCGACCTAACTCAGTCAATAAGCATTTTATCATATGACCCTCACAAAAATAAAAATGATTAAGAAAAAGAAAGTGCGCGGATTCGAGCAGGGCCAGACGGGTTTTTCCGGCCCGCTTACGTCAACCCGTCCGGCCCCCATCACGTGACTTTTTCCAATGGTTTTATTAGAGCGCGCGAGCAGGGCCGTACGGGTCATATGATAATATCCCGTACAGACCGACCAAGCTCGGTTGATAAGAGTTTTATTATATGACCACTTTTCATTGAAAAGGCCAAAATGTTTTCGGCGTAAGATTAATATGCGATTGGACGGGTTAATACCGGAGAATCTAGACCAGTCCACGATGCGATCTATCCAATCAGATTGCTCGATTCGATCTCCAAGTGCCCATGTAATATTCTGTTTATTATATAATTATCCATAAAATCAACTTTACAAGCTTTTTATTATTATAAAAACGTTTTTATATATAAACTAATAGCTTAAATACTCATGGAAACGATATTTTCACATGTGAAAATAACATGTTATTTTTGAAAATATCAGTTTTTCGAAAAGGAGAAATATGGGTATTTTATGGATAATTATAGGATAAACACATTTATTTTAAGTACCAAATAGAGTACTCAAGTGTGACGTTGAGAATAAATTAATTTTGGCTTTAATTACTTTTCAATCTCTAATTTCTATAGCCAATCAAAAAAGACACCAATACCATGAATACCAATTTTGACGAGAATTGGTCAAATATTACAACCATTTGAATAATTATATATCAAAGAGCATGCATCCCAAAATCTATGGCAAGAAAATATTTGTGTGAATAGAAAGGTAGATACACTTTATTAACATATGATTAATGTTTTGGTCTTTCCTAATATTTCCCCAGGTTATGGCAGTTAAAGATAAGCATGGTCGCCACGTCAAGGGCAGTGACAAAGTCGTGAAGAAATTAATAGATTTTGTGGTTCTCGAACGACATCTCCCAAACAAATATGGGCGATGGAGGGTGTGTGGTAAAGTTTTCCAACCAGCTCAGCAAACCGAAACAATCAACCAGCTCCCTGCTTCTGCCCAGCCATCATCTTCTTGAATAAGAAAAATAATTTTAATCAGAATAAACTCTTTGTACAGAGAAGTTTTACAAGATTGAGATCCAAAAACGAGATTCAAGTGTTGATTAGAAAAGATTAAGACATTAAATTTGCTTCAAGTATGTTGCCTGTATAATTATTAGCTTATTACCTTAGCAACCTTTACCTGACAACCTTTACCAACACCCTACTGACAACCTACCAACACCCTACTGACCACCTGTATAACATCCTACTGAATACTTACCAACACCCTACTGACAACCTGTACCAACACCCTACTGACAACCTGTACCAACACCCCACTGACAACATGTACCAGCAACCTACTGACAACCTGTACCAACACCCCACTGACAACCTGTACCAACACCCCACTGACAACCTGTACCAACACCCTACTGACAACCTTTACCAACACCCTACTGACAACCTACCAACACCCTACTGACAACCTACCAACACCCCACTGACAACCTGTACCAACACCCTATTGACAACCTTTACCAACACCCTACTGACAACCTACCAACACCCTACTGACAACCTGTACCAACACCCTACTACCCTTTTCAGAATTACTGATCAAGCGTGACGTGAATTAGCTGTAATCACGCATGGATAACTAAGAGTAAGTTGGAGATCACTATGCATATCAAGATTTGATAGATTATTAGATTTGTGTGATGCTTTACAATGTCAGTTTATTTGATAGATAACATCTATATTCATTGAACTCATACATCTCCAATAGACTCTGGGTAAAATGTTTTGTTTATTATGGACTAATACATAGGCTTTTAACAGATCATTACTTGAAATTATACATGCGCTTTCCTAGAGCGCATTCAGTGAAACCATGAAATAAAAACAAAGTTGATACTGACAAAATAGTAAGTAGATAGAAAACTATTTGTTTAGTCATTATTTAGTCATGGTTTTACTGCAGGTGCTCTAAATATACAGGTTTATACACAGTTATTACATAATATGACACAAGTTTTTTTTTCAGTCACAACAAAATAATGATTTCTTTATAATTATTGTTCACTCTAGTTTTCATCTTCTTCATCTTCGGAACCAGACTCTTCCTCAGCACTTTTGAGCCACTCAACCATTTTTTTCATCTGCTCAAGGAAGACGCTTTTGCCCTTGGAAGAGTGTGCTCCATTGTACCATTTGATGATGGAGTCTTCACTCAAAACATCAGCTGTTAAAAAATAGTTGAAAGAAAACGAAGTTGTTTTTTTTAGTTTTGAGCATTTTTGGATATTATACACTGAATCAATATATTATAGCGACCAATTATTTGAATAGCTATTATTCTACACTGACTAGCCTCTTAATACGTGTAAAAAAAAGTGTATGTAAGTATGCATGTGAAAACGCTTTTGTGATTCCACATGCACGTGAGGCTAGTCAGTGCAAAACAAGTCATTCAAATTGGTTGCCATATTTTTATTTGGCATATGGACCTATTGAGGTTTTTCACTGTGACATCACACTATCAATTTTTTTTTGTTTTATCAGAAAAAAGAGTTTGCAGTCAAAATTTCCATAGATATTAGTACAAAAATTAACGTTTTGTGAAGATTGTCCATAATCCAGAGAATATGTATGAATTTTTGAAACTTACAACTTTTACGAAGAAATGTATGCTGATAGGCAAATTTTGCCTGTCAACATTTGAAAAAATAATATCTTCAATAGTTAACATGTGATCTTTACGAAACCTCACAGTTTTTACTAATGTCTGTATGACAACTTTAAAGGGGCACTTGGATGAAAATCAATTAAATTTGGAAATGACTTGAAACATTTCAAGTTTTTGGCTTTGGTAAGAGTAGTTTGACTAACATAAAAACTGAGACAAACTTACTTTTGTAAAACAGCAGAATAATTTTCTGGAACACCTTCATGAAGTTCATGTTCTCATAACAGTATTCCTAACGGATATTTCAAGGGCATATAATAAATCCGTTATGTTTGATATAAATGGATGCACCTTGCATGTTGCACCTTGTTTAATTCAATGACCATAATAACATACTTTCATGACAACTTTACTAATATTCCCCTTCACAGTTGCCTGTGCCATCTTGAACCATGCCTGTGCATTGAAGCGAGAATGGCAGTGACCTTGCAATGAAAGAACTATTTTAAGATCTTAAACAATTATTCACGTCTATCATTGCAAGTTCACTGTTGTCTTCGCTTCAATGCACAGCCACAGTAAACTTTCAAGATGGCGCATGTAACTGTGAAGTGGACTATTACAAACACTGAGTTGGAAAATCATTGTTGGGTTCAAAACATTGAAGCTGATACTGAAACAAAGGTATTCTGGTATATTACATAACTGCCAGTGCACTGGACCCAGCTGGGCTGGGTTGTTCAAAGACCGATTAGTGCTAATCCTGGGTTAACTCTCAATAAGACCTATAGAGTTAATCCTGGATAAGCGTTAATCCAGCTTTGAACAACCTGGCACTAATTCATAAAAATTCCATGTGTTGTACCACTAGATAAATCTAATTACCAAACTCTTAATGTATATATTATTATAATGTCATGACAGGTAAAGCTATAAAACTAGAAGAAGGGCAGTGAAACCTTACCTGAATCTTGATCAGGAGGCTCTCTTCAGACTTGGCAGTAGTGGTAAATTCAGCAAAAAGGGGAGAATAGGTCTGGATCAAAAAAGGGCATTTTAGATACCAAATAGTCATCAAATATCAGTCAAGTTCTTTACTGCACTCTTCACAGAGTCTGGCTAATTTATAAGTACTTCAAAATGAGATGAACTCACTTTCAAATGACGCAAAGCTTGATCTGCCACAATTTCTTCCTTTTTGTTCCATTCCACCTCCTGCATGATAGCCTTCCATATCTATGAAGGAATTTTACAGAGAACAATGCTTAATTTGTGAAAAAAACTCAATATTTAGGAGCATTCATTAGCACACATTGAAATGGATGGATAATATATTGATCAATCAATCGATCAACCATTGGATGGTCTTTGGTCAATGCTTGGTAATAATAATAATAATAATAATAATAATAATATTTATTTATAAAGCGCAAATACAAATCTGTTCTAAGCGCTAGTAAACAAACGACAAAGACAACGACAAAATAAAATTATTTACAAAGAATATGCTAATTTGAAGAGATAAGTAAAACTGACTGATTAAATGAAAGCTTGTTAAGTTAACAGTGTTTTTTGTTTGTTTTGGCCTTCAGGCCCAAACAGTACTGTGTTCAGTTAGCCTACCCCTAATATTCATGATGTGTCAATTAGCTGTCATTATATTTTCGAACATCCAATAAAATATAATACTGATATCACACGATTTTAACAACATTGAACATGAGGCAGCAGAATATGTTTGTGCCTACGTTCCTTAGTGGAGGCAGCTTGATGAAAGAGCAGGTGCTTTCTTTAGTAGAGTGTTTTTAAGCCTAGCTTTGTAACAGTTACGAAGGATATATGCAATCAACACAAAACAGAAGGGGAAAAAGGATTATCGAGAGAGAATCAACCACTTTAGTACTTGAAAAAATCTATTCTCTTTAATATCAAAACAACTTTCAATAAAAGCACCGACTGCAATTTTCAAGTGTGGAAATAATATGGACACCCCACAACACACAATATTGGGTCACACATAAGTTTCACAACCATTCTCAGCTAATAAATCACACTTCTATTAGACAAAAATTAAAGCATGAGAAGCAAAATGGCCGAAACACTATAGCTTTAAGAGTAAAGTAGCCTTTTTACTAACTAAAAAGGATCTTGAAAAACTACCCTCTATGACTGCAGTGTTCTGACCAGGAATTTCTTTCAGGGAGTCAAAAGGCCCACCAATCCGAAATTTAGGGGCCATTTAGAAAACTGGATGGGTCATTTCCAATATCTTAAAACAAAGAATAATGATGTTTTTAGCCAGTAACTCTGTTGCAAATCTACAACAATGTAAGACAGTTTTTTATTAGTAATGATAGTACAATAAACTTGCGCTGGGAAGCCATACTTGAGCCTCCAATAAACAAGGTCAGTTAACATAGACTGTGTTCGATTCGTGTCGTTGCATGTGGACTTTCATCTTATTTATTGACAATATAATGCAACTTTTAAAATTATCAGGAAGTATTCTTTGGATAATTCATTGAAATTTGTTCACCATTTCTGATTTTTATGCACGATTCCCGCAATGGCACGGCCTGGTAAAAACGCTGTGACTGCAAAGCAGCTTGAAATTATATACATAATTAATCCTTATTTTAATGACTTACTAAGAAAACTGCATCTTCTTCAGGTATGCTATACTTTTTCCTCTCATCCTTTAAAGAAACAATGATCTGAAAAATAAAAGTTAAGTTTTTATCAGAATAACATGCTATGCTGCAATTGGTTTTGAAAAATGTTTTTGAAAAGGGAAGTCAATCAAAACATGTGGATAAGATTTTTGCAATTGTGAGACACTAATATTGGTTTATATTGCCAGCTAGTTGGGAGAAAATATATCCAATATCCTGAAGGCCATCTCATTTTAAATACTATCATGTTATGACTTGAATACTGACATGAGTACTGAAATGAACATACACATGTAATGGACCAACCAATACACATATACTAATTGCCCAAAATTTAGTGTATCGAAACTGACATGTAATGAAATGGCTGGTATTTGATACTTCTGGTGATTACCTCTTTCACTGGGCTTCCTGTATTGAGCATCTCTTTGATGTTTGCCTGGAAATGTTTCTTGGACACTACACTTTCCCTGGCTCTCTAGAAACAATAATAACAAAAACATATCTATCACTATTTTTACAGTAACAGAGCATATTCTCGCAATCAAATTGGCTGACAGCTATGATCATTAAGAGGACAGACACATGGCATGACGAATTGCTCCCACACAGAGCCAGCAAGCATATGAAACGATTTTTCTTTTAAACTTTTTCCTTGCTTTTAGATGTTTATTTACTTTATTGTAAAAAAACGAATCGCTCATAAATTTCCATTGTCTGTCCTTTTAATGAACATAGATGACTTCTAAAAATTTTTAAAACTTAAGTGGAACCACAAGCGCAGCGTGTGTTGTTAGACTCGCAACACATATCAATATAACATATGTGGTTGGTATAATCAAGCATCTAAAACTCTTTATAAAATAACTGCTCTAAATCTCGCATTCTGATTGGTTGGGAGCATGTGCTTTATGAGAGTATACCGCAGGCTTGTGCACTTTCAGTTTCATCATTCATTTGTATTTTATGAAAGAAATTAAAAAACTTGTTTGCTGTTCTGTGTGGAGTTTATAAAGCACTTGGAAGCACTTGAAGATTGGCAGATCACTCAAGAAGTGTTGAGAAGCACTCCGCTATGCATAGTGCATCTCCTAACGCTTCTCTCATGTTCTGCCAACCACCGTGCGCTTTATAACTGCACACAGCACATGCATACGTTTCCTATTTCTTCAATGGTGCATGCTGAGGTGATTGAGAAGATGTCACACTATGCATATTAATTAAAATTTTAATAGAAAAAAGAGTAGAAATTTTTCGATTAACAAATATTTTTTTTAGGTTTTGCAATGTTGATTGGTCATTGGATTGCACTGGTGATTGATTAGCATTTGGTTAGCAATTCAACCTCCCAAATGCACCAAAACCTTGATAGAAGCATCCTAATCAATGACCAATCCTAATTTATTTGAACATTATGAACAAATAAATAAATTTAGTAGCATCTTTTGCATTGATAGCATATTTTCTTTCTTTTTTATTACCTGAAATGTTATCAGCTTATTCAAACCATGCTCTGTGAAGTGGGTCTCAAAGTGCTCAAGAGTCTTCTTGTTTGGCGGGAAAAAGTCCTAAGAAAAACATTTATGTTTTGTCAGTATTACCACCATAGTTTTCAAAAGAATATGTTTATTGGAAACTAACCAGTAGCTTGTTTTCCAGTTCAGCCTTTTTCAGGGCCATACTAAGACTGTTAAAGTCCTTCTCTTTGACCCATGCTGCAAAAAGGTCGGTGATAAAGTCCAGGGCAATCCCTGTTGGCAAAAAAGTAAAATAGAAAATAAATATTGTCATCATTTTTGGAAAAGGTAAATACTAAATATTTTGTTGTGACATATGTAAAGTGTGGCACCTTGGGATAGTGTTGCCTCTTTCATGCATTCCTTTTAATTCTTTTTCTAATATCCATCTCCTCAAGATTGTCCTGGACCTACCCATGGTTGGGTAATCCTGTTATCAGGGTTCGTGCTGAGGAATCCATTTAAAATTCAAGGACTATTCAACGAGTATTTGAGGACCCAAAGATGATTTTTCAAGGAGTATGTTCAGCTAACTAAGCTGTTTCCAGTACCCCTCATTAAAGGAATTAGTAACACCTGGTTGATATTGTATTTTGCATATAGTTTAGTCCAACTATATGGAAACATGTCAAAAAATTTCGGATGACCAGATCTATTTCAAAACCATGCAAGTAATGATCAAAGCAGAAATTCAAGGAGTTTCTCTAAAATCACAAAACTCACTTAGAGTTTTTCAAGTTCCCTTGAAAATGTGAATTAAATTCAAGGAGTTTAAGGAGTAGCATGAACCCTGTGTAATACTCCAGTTTTGGATTCTCTGTTCTACAAGGTTAGCCTCGATTTCGTTTGTTTGGGATTACTTTCAATATTCATGCATTAAGGTCTGTGGAATATTCAGGTCCATGGAATTTCAAAGTGTTTAGATTGTTGAAGTTGTACATTCTTTACTTTACCAGTATTTGTGAATATTTGGACACTGAAATGAGGCTAACCCTGTATAAGTGAGTCTGCGATCAATGAACACAGTGGTATTTCACTAATTTGAAAATGGTCTATGAGCAGCTGACACACATTGATCCACAACTACCCCAGTGTCAGCCGTGCAAAGGCAGACAGTCAATGCAAAGCCAATAGTTGCCTGTCATTCGGGTATATTTAAAGTCCATATAACAGTTACCTTCTTTAATAAGCTGATCATTAAACAAGCTGTTCAGGGTTGTAGCTGGGGACATGCCTGATAATGAAAAAGTCATAATTAGCATCATTGGTGTAATAATACAGGCTATGACATTGAAGTTGAAGGCATACAATCAATCTGAGCACCCCTGATAATCTTACTTGAACTTTGTAAGGGAAGGTATGTTTTTCATTTGGGGAGTGGAGCTGATGGATTCTTAGTCTCCCTCGCATCCGTTTTTAGTGTCGGTCGTCACGTAACGCTCCCTCCCCACAAACGGCTGCTTGCACTCGAACTACATTCCTTTTTCATTGTTTGGATCGTACCAATGAGGTCGAGCGTATTGTTCCCTATTGACCCAATCACAGTGTGTTATTATAAACATGGTGAGTTTCAATCGAGCTGGTGAAGAACATCCTCGAAAGAAATTGGTGCGGAATATTCACCGTTTTCGACTTCACAACATTCTTCCTCTCCTAGTGAGCATATCTTCACAGCACTAACTCCTAAACTACGTAACTTTGAGACTCGGTCATCCATTAGACTTATTAGCGACCTTTATTAGATACGACGACGAGTACGAGTACGAGTAACGCTAAATCGTAGTCAATTTCCGATTTTTTTACAATCTAATGTTTCAATTTATTTCATATACGATCAAGTCTACAAAGAGATAGTGCCAATCTTTAAAAGTTTTAACTTGGACTCGTTCTCGTACTCCTCGTGGGATCTAAAGGTCTCAATTAAAGGAGACACAACAACCAACAATGTGACCAGACTCTAGTGTATATTTGTAGTCAAATACGAGAGGCAGAGCTTGGTAAATTAGAGATTTCTCAAACCCTGTTGGAAGATGGAAGATCTTTTTTTTCTTCGACTAAAGTTTTGATAGCCAACTTCTGATGCGCATTTAGCTCAGGAATACCGAACTTTGAAGACAAGAGGCCAAACATGTACACTTCTTCTATGAACGAACGAGTTGAAAATGCGAAATAAAAGC
This sequence comes from Actinia tenebrosa, assembly GCF_029948245.1. Taxonomy (NCBI): domain Eukaryota; kingdom Metazoa; phylum Cnidaria; class Anthozoa; order Actiniaria; family Actiniidae; genus Actinia; species Actinia tenebrosa. The sequence goes on along the minus strand of NW_028292581.1, from coordinate 997,585 downwards.
TGCACTGTGATTGGTCAGATCAAAAGTCCGCGAACGGTTCTCTAAATACGTAACCCGTCTTGTGATTGGCCAAACAATGAGAAAGGAATGTAGTTCGAATGCAAGCAGCCGTTTGTGGGGAGGGAGCGTTGCGTGACAACCGACACTAAAAATGGATGCGAGGGAGACTAATGGATTCTTGGCAATAATTAAAAAATGGTTGTGGCTTTTCCCCTTTCAATCAGTAAGAAATTCAAGAACTTCCTATTAAGTCAACAAGGAAACAGCTTCTTACAGAGGACCCTCCAAACTGAAGCCCCAGCATTCCCCCCCCCCCCCCCCCCCACAATAAAAAACATATCTTCCCTGAGCATCATGTAAATATGGTACACATCATTTCTTAATATATTGTAAAAAGATTCTCAAGGCTTAAGATAAAAGCCAGTTATTGGATAATCTCTAGTCAAATCTTTGCCTTGCAAGTCATTTTGACTAGTAACATTGAGCCAGAAATGTGGTATGACATAGTTGAATCTAATTTGGCCAGTCATGAACAGGGACTGATCAGCCATTACTTTAAACCCTGGATTCTAAATATATAATGCTAAAAAACAGTAACCAACAAACCATTAGCCAAGATAATGCCAGCTGCTATGGCAAGCTTCTTTCTTTGTGCCTCAGAAAATCCCTTGAGGAACAAGAGGATCTATGAAAAGATAACTTGATTTCAGTTACATTTTTTTAAATACATCAACAACAATTCATTACCACAAATTACTAATATCAGGCCAAACAGAAGAATAAGTGTGTTTCCTGTTGCGTGACAGACCTTAATATTCTTCCCAATTTTTGCCAACCCTAATATTTTTTTCATTCCCACCACAGGCTTCCCAGTTAGCTCATTTCCACTGTTGTATCAGTAAAAAAAATCTGACCTACCGACCCCAATTATTTTTCTCGTGCAACAGGAAACACACTTATTTTTTTGTTTCGCCTTACAAAAAATGAAACGAAAAAAATGATAAATAAAAGTTTCAAGATTGGAAACTTTTTACCTTCTGCATCTCATCTTCAAATGCCTTTTGCAGATACCTGTAGCGGCATATCAGCTTGTTCAGCATCTACAAAAAAGCCACCAATGTAAGTAAAAATATCCCTCCATTGCTAGCATTTAATGTATACATATTTATTCCACAGGATTGGTGGTATTCTACTGTTTCTTAACATCAGGCATTGCAGTATTTTGAATATATTGCTAACTAAATGTCTAGGGTATGTTCAATGGTAAAATGCTTTCTTGTGGCACACCATAATATATATATCCCACTTACCACCAGAGTTGTCAATAAAATTGTTGGTAGGTGGTTATGAAATTGAAATAGACGGTAAACCAGAAATTACTGGAGCATGTAATTGAGGCATACTTGTCACCAGTCTCACTCTTCTCACAAAAATTCAAGCTGGCGGACAACGATCATTGTAGTTTCGAATGTGTTGCAGTTTTCGTAGTACAGCAACAAAAATTGGGTTAAAATTTATTTTATTCACACATTTCGCTAGTTTAAAGAACTTTAATCAAGATTTACAATTACATTGGGAAGTGGCTAAGTAGGCGGCCGAATTAGCAAAAGTAGACGGTGGAATCTGCCAGTTGCCGGCTTCTATTGACAACCCTGACCACTAGTATTTTTTGGTATAAAAAACTCTCCCAGGGCTTAAAATAATGGCCAATCATGATCACAGGCTAAATTAGTTTTAGCTTTTGTTTCTGACTAAAAATTACTGGTCAAAATAACTGGCAAGGCAACGCAACGACTGGTATTCTTCCTTTTATTTTCAAATTTTCTTCTTACAGAAACAATATTTTTCTTTTATATTTTGAGATACATTAATACAAGTTTACCTGCACATATTTTCTTATTTTCTCAGGATCTTCCTCTGCTTCAAAAATGCAAACTTTTGTCCTGCATGTTTTTGGATTCCCATCTTCAACGATGCTTCCTCCGGGTGCTTCAGAATATAAAATAAAATCCTCGTTAGTGTGTAAAGACGGATTACTTTTTTTAAATCTTGAAGAAAAGAATCGACTTCAAGTTGCTGATATTGAAGTTAAAAATAATACTTATTTTAAAGCAAAAGAGATTGATGGCAAAACATCTGGGCATTAAAATATTAATAATACTAATTAACTACAGTATATGTTTATACCTATGTTCATACTGTGAAGTCAAAACTTTAATAGCTAACACATTACATTATGATATTAATATATAGTACTTATTCATTTGTCTCTCAATTGAGAGTCATTTGTAGACTGTGACGTTTTGACTGCAACCTTCTAGTCTTCATCAGGCAATGGTTTAGATGGTTCAGTCTACACCATCGCCTGATTAAGACAAGCAGGTTGCAGTCGAAATGTTGGGGTCCTTCTACGGAAGACCCTCAATCATGAGACAAATGAATAAGTATTACAGACTCATTTACTCAGGGTTAGCCCTGATTTTGTGAAGAATATTCACATGTTCCAGTCAAGGTCCATCAAGTTTCAAAGTGTTTGTATTGTTGAAGTTGTGCATTCTTTACTTTACCGTTGGTATTTGTGAATATTTGGATACTGATACGAGGCTAACCCTGAGTAAAGTCTGTAATCAAGAAACACAGCGGTAATTTGGAACTCGAAAAGGGTCTTTTTCCACACTGAATAACATTTTCCATTCTATTATAATATTGTTAGAACAAAAACCATCATTAAGTATCTAAATGTACTACTTGGACCTACCTAAAATTCCACCTGCAAATAGAATATCAAAAAGATATTCTCCATACAGCCGGTAGTTTTGCTTGCCCCCGGAGATATCAAGGAATTTTGCTATCTAGAATTAACATGAATACAATCATTATTATCTATATGTCCAATCTTGTGATCTTTCACTTTATTCACATCAAGATGCACATGTGATGTACAGTGTCTTTGCTACAAACTTTATCAAATCAAGAACTAAAATTTAAGATATTTATTCGCATAGAATTTCCGTAGTTTCAATCAGAAAGTGAAATATTGAAGATTGATTGATGTCTGGTCTTTACTGTTTTCATATGTAAAAAAAATTTGAGAACATAATTGCCCTCCATTCCCTTATCCAAAAACAATGAATTTTGCAGGGAAAGACACTTATCCAATCATTCTCTACTTTCACATCCCCATAATCCTTTGCGTCTTTGGGGGGCAACCAGAGGGTAAAAACCCACTTATTTTGCTGAGGGCTGATTACACAATGTTGAAAATACCTTGTTTGGTATCCAAAGATAAAATGAAGAAGTAAAAAACAGAAAAAGATAAAAGCTTGAAGACGTTTAAGGTAAATTTTAAACATTTTTTCGTAAGTCAATACATTTTCTGTAAGACCAAAACTCTTCATGATCTGTACACGCAAAAATAACTTGGAATAAACTGATAATCAGTATTGTACAGATAAAAGCAGGTATAGTATAAATTCAATTGAGAAACCTTTCAATTTGGAACAGTTCTTTGATTGGTTACCCCCAAAAACGCAAGGCATTATGGGGATGTGAAAGTCGAAAATTCCTACAAAACCCTCAAAAGTAAAAACGTACCTGTTCTAAATCATCAACTGGTTTTTCATTCAGTCCAGATATTATGACATCTCGAAAAGCTAATGGGTCCTGCTTTTCTTTTTCGTCTGTAATGTATAAAACTAGTTTAGAATATTTATAAAAGAATTTGAAAGGATAAACTTTAAATGACAAGATCAGGAACAGTGCTCTGGAAAAAAAATCAACCGGACAGTTTTGGATTATACATATCTTATATCATTTTGTTGTATATGCTTTGTTTTTGTTTTTGCACATTTTTGTATATTTTTATTATGGTTTTATTATATTATATTTATTTTTATTAACACACTTTTGATGAACATAATTGTTGATATTATTATGATACCTAGTTTTTACTGTTATATTCATAAACATGCAAACTCTCTAGCTGTGAACTGCATGCCAAAATTTGATTATTCAATCCTGCCAGTTATAAATATGAAAGGTACCGACTAATCAGATTTGATTGACAGCAGCAAAAAACTAAATTTCAGCGTGCAGCTTGTGAGTTTGCATGTTTATAAAAATAGCAGTAAAGTTATTTTTGATGTGGTTAAATTTAAGCAAAGTTAACGGGGAGTGGAGTGCTGGCCAGCGGTGTGAGACTTGCGCATGCGCAGTTGCTGCCTAAGGCCTCGTGGTTGCTGTAGCTGAGTTGCTGTTAGCCATTGCCTTCATATCACGGTTTTGCTTCTGGTTTATACGCCTTTTTTCAAGCCATCCTTTCTCAATCCTTATTGTTAGTGGTTCTTCCAGCGTTTCAACGTCTATTTACGATCGTCTTTCCATTGTTCCTTGTCCTCGTGTTAATTGTTTGGTCGATAAAAAATGCCCCGTAACACACGCAATAGCTTGGACAGCATGGTTCCTACCTCTTGTTCTTCTTCGCTGGCTCCTCCAGTTTCGGTTGAGTCGGCTTGTAATGGCGTCCCTACATCTACTGCGCCGTCTACTGAGTTGGTTACATCAGTAGTAGAAGCTTTAAAAGCACCTTTGGCGGCCATGGTCAACTCGGCTTTACTAGCGGCAGGCGTTGCCTCGTCATCGGCGGGTTCTGGATCTTTGCCCGAGAACAACGAGGGTTCTTCGACGCCTCTGGCCAACCGTACTAACCAATTGGCCCAGACTGGCTCATCTATGCCGTGGACATCCATGGCCGGGTTGCCTCCTTCTTCATCAACTGCGTCTTCGGCTTATTTGCCTCCGCCATCTTGCTCAGGTACGTCTGCCTTATCTGTACCTTCATTTGTATCGCCTTTTACTCTCCCTCGGCCCGTAACTGTCCCAAGTGCCGCGACGTCGTCTTCGTCATTTTCGGCGCCGGAAAATTTCCTGGGGAACACACCCCCCCTTAACCAGCCGTTTGTAGTGGGTCCTGGTTATTCTCCCGTTCCCTACAAAGTGGTGGCCCAAATTCTTGCCGGAAAATTTGTTCATCTTGAGGACTTGCTGCCGGAAAACATCTCCTCTCAAGAACCAGAGCCACAACTGCACTTCGATGGCCGCCTCATCCCTTGTAACACCGCCAAGAAAAACAAAAAGCAAATTTCAGATATTACATCTTGGGTGGAAGCTTTCACCATTTATTCTTTAATCGTCGGAAAATATTTTCCCAACCGCAAAGACGATTTGCTCAAGTACAAGCTCCTTATCTTGTGCACATACCGACAGTTTAGTGGCAGTGCATGGCTGAACTATGATCGGGAGTTTCGAGAATATGCTGCTGCTGAGAAATGCACAACGTGGTCAACAATGAATGTCCAACTTTACAGTTTTAACACTGCAGGTGCCCAGGTGCGCCCTCGAGTGGTTGCTTCAACTACAGCAGGGGGGAGGGAGGCCCAAGGTAGTTTGACCTCAAGGGTCCTTTGCCACTCTTGGAATGCTGGTCGGTGCATTGCCCCTTCTCCCGAATGTCGGTTCCGCCATGCTTGCAGTAGCTGCGAAGGGGACCATCGCAAGAGTGCATGCCCAGAGCCGATCAAGCCCAGAAATTTGGAACGTTCCCGCTCTGTCAATCCGTCCGAGGCCAAGTGCAGAAAATACCACTAAGCATGTGACTTTGGACTCAAGGCTGTGTTATTAGGTTCAGAGAACAGCACCAGTTTAATTTTCGTTCTAGTTGTTGAATATCACTTAGACACTACATTGTGCGTCGAACTTAATGTACGTCATTTAATGTTGACTTAATCATTTATGGGGGCATTTGTTGATCTATTTATACATTGTTTCATAGGCACCAGCCTTCCCCTCCCTTCAGTTGCTGAAATTTCTTCTTTGAATTATGATAAATTCGCCCATGGCTTACAGAATCACCCCAATCGGCAATGGGTAGAATTTATACTGCATGGCATTAAAGATGGTTTCCAACTGGGTTTTAAGTCGTCTGTCAAGTTGAAATCGTCAAAGAAGAACAAAGCTTCAGCATATCAGCAGTCTCAAGTCGTGGACGTGTATTTAGACAAGGAAGTTAGATTGGGGCGGGTGGCTGGCCCCTTTGAATCCCCTCCCATTATTCCTCTTCAAGTAAGCAGTTTTGGCGTGATTCCAAAGAAAGGTCAACCAGAAAAATGGCGTCTTATTTTTGACCTGTCCTCCCCATTTGGCCACAGTGTTAATGATGGCATCGACCCTGAGGAGTGCTCACTGCAATACATTAGAATTGACGATATAGTTAAGATGAGTTCCAAACTGGGTAAGGGGGCTATGCTGGCTAAGTTCGACATCGAAAGTGCTTTCAGAAATGTCCCAGTTCACCCATCTGACCGACATCTTTTGGGCATGAGATGGAGGTCAAAGTACTTTGTTGACCTTGTCCTTCCCTTTGGTTTGCGATCAGCCCCCTTCATCTTTAACTCAATCGCCAATGCAGTGGAGTGGATTCTTCAGTCTAACTATGGGATACCTGACATCCGCCACTATTTAGATGATTTCGTACTAGCTGGACCTCCTAATTCAGCTTTATGTGCTAACAATTTAGCTATCGCTACATCCATTACCGCTGACCTAGGTCTGCCCCTACACCCAGACAAGTGTGTAGGGCCATCCACCTGCCTAGTAGTTTTAGGGATTGAAATTGACACAATGGCCGAAACTCTGCGTCTCCCTGCCGACAAATTTGCTGCTACCCTGGAACTGTTGAGAACTTGGTCTTCTTACAAATGGTGCCACAAGAAACAACTTCAGTCGCTGATTGGTGTACTCCATCATGCCTCTAAGGTAGTTTGGCCAGGTCGCACGTTTCTTCGGAGAATGATTGATCTACTCTGTTGTTTCCGAAAAGACGATCACCCCATCCGCCTGAATACAGAATTCAAGAAAGACCTGAAGTGGTGGCTGGATTTTTTCAATCAATGGAATGGGATAAGTTTTTTCCTGCTCCCCTCACTACAGCCTCCACCTACGGTTTGCGTAGGGTCAGACGCCTCAGGAACACGGGGTTATGGTGCCTTCCTCGATTCTGATTGGTTCAATGGCAGGTGGTTACCTCGGCAAGCTTCCCTCTCCATTGCTTACAAGGAGTTATTTCCAGTCGTACTGGCAGCGCATATCTGGGGTCACGGTTGGAGAAAGCAGCGTGTTCTGTTTAAGGTGGACAACGAAGCTGTGGTAGCAATCTTAAATAGCAGGACTTCCAGAGACTCTTCGATCATGGTTTTACTCCGAAGCCTTCTATTTGCAGCAGCCCGTCATGGCTTTTCCTTTTCAGTGGAACATGTGGCAGGTATTCGTAATGGGATAGCTGATGCTCTTTCTCGTTTTAATATGCAGGTCTTCCGTTCTCTGGCCCTGAACGCCAACCTATACCCAGCAGAGGTCCCAGCTCAGCTTCTGTCTTCTCTGACATCGGTTCTCTAAATAATCAGTGTTTGGTCTATTTATCTGAGGGTTTAGCGCATTCCACCCGTCGCTGTTATTCTACCGCCCAAGAGAAGTTTGTCAACTTTTGCTACCAAAGTGGCCGCTTATCCCCATCAGGCTCACCATGTCCCACAGATGAATGGACCCTCTGCTTATTTGTGACAATGCTGGCCGAGTCGATGCGTCATTCCTCTATAAAAGTTTATCTGTCAGCTGTCCGTTCCCTCCATATTGAACAAGGTTTCGATGATCCACTTCAGAACTGCTTGCGGCTCCAAAGAGTGACAAAAGGCATTAAGCGAACCCAAGGTGTCGCCTCTTCTTCGTCTAGACTTCCTGTTACTCCAGAGGTCCTGAGAGTAGTACACTCTGGCTTGGTTCTATCTTCGTTCAATGACTGCATGTTTTGGGCTGCCTGCTCATTGGCTTATTTTGGTTTCCTTCGCTCAGCTGAATTTACTTGCCCCTCGCTTAAAAAATTTGATCCAGATGTACACCTGACTGTGCAGGACATAACCGTGGACTCTACAGGGTCTCATTCTTGCTTAAGACTGTTCATTAAAGCCTCAAAAACGGATCCGTTTCGTCAGGGTTGTCATGTGTATGTTGGTCGCGGATCATCATCCCTGTGTGCTGTGAGAGCAGTGCTGAACTATTTAGCATATCGTGGTAATCTTCCAGGCCCACTCTTCCTGCTGGCTGATGGTCAGCCACTGACTAGGCAGCTGGTCACGGACAGACTCAGGGCTATTCTACAATCAGCAGGTGTAGCTGGTAACTTTTCAAGCCATAGCTTCCGTATTGGGGCCGCAACTACAGCGGCTCAAGTGGGTATACCAGATCATTTAATCCAAGTCTTGGGCCGTTGGAAAAGTGATGCCTATAAACAGTATATTAGAACTCCTCAGCAAGTAATCATTAGTGCCTCTGGTAAACTTGCTTAGTTTTGGTAAGTGGTATCCTTTTAGCTTGGCCACCATTTGTACATTGTCAATTTTGCCCTCATGCTAGCCATTGCCACCTGGGTTGAGTCGCGTACACCACACTACCTATGGATGTTGTGTCTGCATGCGTGACAACTGGAGAGGCAGCGACTGTTGGTGCTTGGAGATGCAGTTTTGGGTGTTAGTTGGTCCCATGGCTCCTGCCACGGGTTGACCAACTCCAAGCACCACACTAAATGCTTGGAGAGGAGTAATGGAGGTTGCCATGGTTACCTCTTGCCAGCTAGTTGCCATCGCCTACCGCTTTGCCAGGCACCTACTCTCCATCGTAACGACAAGTTAATGTTTGGAACACCTCTACACTTTTTAGACATCTAAGGTTTTTAGCTACTGTCGGTCAAAAAATGAATACTCACTCCTACTGTCATAATTTAACAAATGTCAGCCAAAACATGAGTAAAGTGCTATGTCTGGTATACAGAAACAAAATTATATCACTCTTAGAAAATTAACCAATAAAATGTTCATGACAAAATTCCAGCAGTGAGGCGTAAGAAGTAATAACCCTGGTTCTAGTAAATATATTTTTCACAAGGGAAAGACATAGCATGACAATACTCCATTTTACAGTTCCGTTCAGTGAGCAAGAAAAATAGTTCCAAGTCGAGGTTGGAGCTTCTGCTCATAGCAAGGTTTACCTATCTATGAAGAGGGAGACAATAAAATTAATATACCGTAAAAAAGGAAAAGGATAGTTCTCATGTAAAGAGTAAAAGTTTTATATGAATAGCAGGCAAACAAGAGAAACACTGAAAACTTTAGATGCAAATGAGTAACTGGTAAGCGTTGTGTGACAATTACAAGAGTGTTAGGACTCGTCAATGAAACTGGCAAACTATGAAGCACAGATTTGTGTAAGAAATATTTGCTTGTTTGCCAAATTGTCTATTGAAAAACACAACTCTTATCTCTAGAAATGTTTATGTTTATCTGTATGTAAAATTCAAGGCAAATAAAGTAAGAGAAGCATTGCAAATGAGTTAAGCTTTAGACACGAACGAATGAATATAATGTGTGACATCAACTAGAGTGTTAGGACTCCTCAATGAAACCAGCAAACTATTAAGCACAGATATGTGTAAGAAACATATGAAACAAAAATGTCTCCTCTTTTAATTGAGTTGATGTCACACATTATAGTTATTTGCTTGCATCTAAAGTTTTTAACTCATTTGTGTTGTTTCTCTTACTTTATTTTCCTTGAATTTTGCATAATGCATTTGATACATAGATGAACTTCAGGAGGCGAACCAATAGGAAGGCAAAACAATCAGATACCCATAGCAAAACTATAGTTTATCATGTGCAGCCTCAGCTTGAGACTATTATTCGTGGTCACTGAATGTAACTGTAAAATGGATTATTGATTGAATTATGATTCAAATAACAATATCAACATTAATACCCAATGTACCATAACTAACTAAAGACTTATCAGTACTATAGAAAGGAGGGCATTAACCACTCCTTATTTATGGATTTCCCCAATATTCCTACCTCTCTTGCGGGTTTTGATCCGCTGACCACTGAGAGTAGGTTTTTGTTGCTTAAGACTCATATAACAGTTGGCTGTGGTTACAAAAATATATTATCGTTATTAACAAATACAGACCCTCGGAAATATAAAATACCTAACAGAAAAGAACCTTGATCAACGTCTGGAAAGAAATGAGAAGCTTCATATTTAAATGACATAAACAGGAAATTATATAAATTTCTGATCATTCGCCGATTCAGCGAAAACCGGTTAATCAAGTATTAAAATCAAGTAAGGTTTATACTGAACGTTTCGAAGTCTGTTTTTATAATTGTAAAAACACATCGAACCCTCTCTAAGCTTTTTAATAATGTATTTTAGAAGAATGTGGTCTTTTTGAAGTATGATGTGTGTAATGGGAGCTGCGAGGGCAACCAGTCGGCGTGGTTTTTGTCATGATTTGATTACCAACCATATTATTTGACATGATGAGGAAAACACATTCAGATCCTTTCAGTTTTGTTGCCTTCGACAAGAACTAGACCCATAGCAGAAATGAAATTACAACAAGCCTTTAGAAAGAAAATGTAACCATATGGACTGTTTCTAGGAGCGACAACGTAGCGGTTAAAATCTTTCAAAGCCCTAACAGTTCCGTCGGAAAAACGAAACACGACAGTTTTTATAAAAAACACGCAAAAAATTTGCCATTATTTGAGCATTTGAACAACATAAACCCGACTTAAAAGCGTCATAGAAGATTCTTAATTGTTCATTGAACATTGTTAAAGTCATCTTTACCTGCTAGCTTCTTTGAGATTCGGGTTAATGTTGAAGTATCACCACCACTATGTCACAGCAATAGAAAACTAAGGTATAATGAAGAGGCCAAAAGAACACGAGGGAGCGGGTAGTAAACGGATAGGGGCCTGGGCGCTACTACTCAAAGCATGCTGGGAAAAAAGCACCTCTATTTCTCGACTTTCGCATCCCCATAATCCTTTGCGTCTTTGGGGGGTAACCAGGATAAAAACCCACTACTTATTTTGCTGACACAGTTCTGAAGGCTGATCAGTAAAAAACAGAAAAAGATAGAAGCTTGAAGACGTTTAAGGTAAATTTTAAACATTTTTTCGTACTAATACATTTTCTGTAAGACCGAAACTCTTGATTATCTGTACACGCAGAAATAGCTTGGAATAAACTGATAATCAGTATTGTACAGATAAAAGCAGGTATTTTGATTGGTTACCCCCCAAAAACGCAAGGCATTATGGGGATGTGAAAGTCGAGAATAAGCCCAAGGTAGCCCAAGCTTGGTTTTTGTGGTAATACGCTCACCATAATTTCGAAGAAAGACTGGTGGGGAAAAAATCATTAAAACGGGCTAAATTCAGAAAATAACCACACAGAGCGAAAGAAGTGTTCTTTCTCAATGATCGAGTAAAATTTAAAGGCTTTATTTCACGTTTCAATGATTTTATTGAAATTTTTGATGAATCCCCATACATTTCCTTATAACATGACATCACAGAAACCAAGCTTGGGCAGTACCTGTGTTTACACCGGCGATTTTTGCGGCGATTTTTTCCGCTATGGTTTTTGCGGCAATTTTCGGAAATATGAAATCTTTTGTCTCATCCTTCGAAAGAGACATTCGTCTAGGAAAATTTTGGTATCCTGAAAAAAAACAAATCTTTGTGTGCAACAATCTTCGTGTGCAACAATCTTTACGCACCAATGTGATCTCATTCTACTGGACCAAAGTTTATCTTTCTGGTAGTGTTCGACACACGCGCAACAATCTTTACGCACCAAGGTGATCTCATTCTACTGGACCAAAGTTTATCTTTCTGGTAGTACTCGACACATGCGCGTAACGATCTTTACGCACCAAGGTGATCTCATTCTACTGGATCAAAGTTTATCTTTCTGGTAGTACTCGACACATGCGCGTAACAATCTTTACGCACCAAGGTGATCTCATTCTACTGGATCAAAGTTTATCTTTCTGGTAGTACTCGACACACACGCGCAACAATCCTTACGCACCAAGGTGATCTCATTCTACTGGACCAACGTTTATCTTTCTGGTAGTACTCGACACATGCGCGTAACAATCTTTACGCACCAATGTGATCTCATTCTACTGGACCAAAGTTTATCTTTCTGGTAGTACTCGACACATGCGCGTAACAATCTTTACGCACCAAGGTGATCTCATTCTACTGGACCAAAGTTTATCTTTCTGGTAGTACTCGACACATGCGCGTAACAATCTTTACGCACCAAGGTGATCTCATTCTACTGGACCAAAGTTTATCTTTCTGGTAGTACTCGACACATGCGCGTAACAATCTTTACGCACCAAGGTGATCTCATTCTACTGGATCAAAGTTTATCTTTCTGGTAGTGTTCGACACACGCGCAACAATCTCTCTCAAAAATATATGGATAATATGATCCTTGTTTTTATGCTCGAACATTAATATATTAACTATATATTAAAATATTTCTTCATCGTTGATGATTTTGAAGCCCTGAATTGTTACATACCAGCGTAGTGTCCCTGACCTCTTCTTCTCTGAGCGCTTCTGCTCGTCTACCAAGCCTGAACTTCGGGTTCAACGACATTCCTCTCGCAATCATGAGCCAATCAAGAAAACGATTTTGAAAAACTGTGTTTACATAAGTAAATTCTTTACCATTATTTATTATGGACAAAATCGCAAAAAAATCGCCGCAAAAATAGCTAGTGTAAACGGGGCTTATGATTTACCGTAAATCCTCTATTTAGCCCCCCCTCTCAAATAAGCCCCCCTCTCTAATAAGCCCCCCCCCTTTTTAAAGCAAGAAATTTGTTAAGCCCCCCCTCTCTTTTTAGCCCCCCCTTTCACAACTAAAGAATAACGTGTACTGATTAAAGGTGATTTATTAAAGTCTTGGTTGTTCAGAACATTTATTTTTAGCTTGCTTTGTTAATGTTACCGTGTTTTAGTTTTGCTATTCACAATAATCATAAATTATACTTGAGAGACTAACACAGGTGAATCAAATAATAAAAAGGCCATGTACATCGCTACAGATTATGCGAGACGGTCAATAGTAATGCTTCCGCTTAATCCTGAGTTGCAATCATATTACATACTGCGTTTCCACTAAATCAATAAGCCCCCCCTCTCGATTAAGCCCCCCCTCTCCAATAAGCCCTCCCTCAAACGTGCCTGAAATAAATAAGCCCCCCGGGGGGCTAAATAGAGGATTTACGGTATGTAATATTTTTTATTTTCTTATAAACGCACTTTTTGAAATGGTCTTAATCAGCTTTTTTAAAACCCCTTTTCCAAATATTTTCATAAAAATGCAACATTTGCATACAGCAGAAAAATTCACATATTTCACATACATGTCTATTTTTCTTCTTCTCATATTAATTTCTTTCGTTTTTCGATCATTGCTCGACCTCAGTCAACTCAACCACACAGAGGAGAAAGTAAATCACGTGACACGTCTACGTTTGTTACATAGACTATCCAAGATGGCGGACGTGGAGAGTCAATTTGAAGCTGCAGTGAAGGTGATACGCTCTATGCCAAAGAAAGGTAGCTTATTCGATAGTTTTATGTTTGATTTTTATAATCTTAATTCATTGTTTTATAATTGTTTAAATTCTTCTAGGGGCGTATCAACCTTCCTACGAAACGATGCTAAAGGTTTGTTTTGATATTCTGATATTTAGCTAGTATTCAAACTTTCTATAAATAATTTGTATTTATTTATCCTAAAATAAAACCAAAATCTTAATTTAAACGATGTTAAAAACAAAGATAAATTGCAAATGCTTTCCTCATAGAAACTCTAAACCGCACGTCAAAAGTTGCATCACGAGATTAAGTGAATTTAATCTTTTTTTGAAAATATTATTTCTGAACGAAATTATTTTCACTTTAGCTAAAGTCAACGACATAAAATAACAGTACTGCTACTGTGCAAAGATGCTTAGGTTTTAATATTTCTTTAGTTTTATGGGTATTTCAAGCAAGCTAAAGAAGGACCTTGCACTGAATCAAAGCCTGGTTTCTGGGATGTTGTCAAAAAAGCCAAATGGTGAGACATTTGTGTAGACATTTAACTTTTTTAATCATATTATCAATATTTTGGATAAAAGCTATCGATTCTTACAAATGTGACTAACATTTTAATTTATGTGCTTTGTTCTAGCAAATGTTCACCGGGGAAAAAAACGGATTCCCAAATTGGGAATTGTTGGGAATTTCCTTAAATTCCCAATTCGAACACCAACGTTGGGATTTATTGTTGGGAATTTCCTTCTAATACCCAATAGAAAAACAAAATTCCCAACAAACTAACATTGGGAATCAGTGCCATGTTCCCAATTTCGTTCTCTCTGGGAATTGGATGGGAATTGGTTGGGAATTCAAGTAAATTCCCAACAAATTCCCAATTTGGGAATCTGGTTTTCCCCCCTGTGGTTGAGAGAGTGTTTGTTAGTAAGGCAGAATGGGCATTCCATATTGAGGGAAGTGAATTAAATTTCCTACAGAGTAAAAGGAGAAAAGAGTTAGAGCAGTTTTTGTATGAGTTGGAAACATTCTGAATTATAGCATGTACATGGTACAACATGCCATATTATTGGAATGGTTTTTCCCAGTATTTATCACTAATGTCCAGTAAAGCCTAAAGGCTCACCAAAATAATAATTGACTTGTAAAAATATGCTGTATCAGATGCTTAGCCAACTGTAACCTCTATATATTGTACAACCTCACTACATTATACTGCCCCCAAGATTTTCCATAAAGCTGGTATTGTAAATATGTTTGTCACAAGCTATAAACTTTTCTGCAGTGTGGAGATGGAGATATTTCTCAGGTCTAGATATGATGTATGTGTAATATGAATACAATTCCTTTCTTAGGGAAGCTTGGTCAGCACTTGGTAATATTTCAAAAGAAGAGGCAATGGAATGCTACATTAATGAGCTCAAGCAGGTATGTCAACCTCAGTAGTGGGTTAGTTGGATGTATATAAAAGGGAAGGGGCTAACCTTGACAGCCAAACAAACAAATGGTAAAGTAAACTCTGCATTGTATGGATTTTAATTATACAATAGCTACTGATTAAATAGGGCTCCACCCCTAATTAAGTGCTGCATATGAGAGCAAAAATATTACATTGCTCTTGAAAGCGCTGCATTCATTGTTCATTGTTAACATTTGCTTTTTTTTATTTACGAGCATTATGAATTTTAAAGATTGCCACCGTTAAAGCACCGTCCCCAGATAAGCGGCACAATCAAAACACTTGAACTTTAAAAGAGCGCTGTGGAAGTTTATTAAGTAAATAGATATAGACTAATAACCAAGAAAGGAGTATCAAAACGATCACATTTTACACAAGTGAAAAATTCATGTACAACATTAAGGTTTCAATGTTATAGCCATGTCAGAAAGAAATGACTATCACAAGCTTGCATTGCCAAAATGCCAATGTTTACTAATTGCTTTGTGCATGTGAAAACCATAAAACTATATGTTTAAATCAACATTGTTTAAATCACTTTAAAATCTTACAAGTTTTATGATCTATAAATATTTTTCTATATGTGTATATATATATTTACCTTTTTTACATTAGATGCTTACCATCGACAAATTGACAGAAGATTTATAATATTATTTTAAGTTACCAATATCTAACTATATTTCATCATTTTTTAGGTCATGGAAACCATGCCAGATACTGAAGAGATGGCAGACTTCAGTACTGTGCTCAAATCATTTTATGAAGCTGTTTATGAACCATCTGGCCAAGAACCACCACACATCCTTCGAGTTTTTAAGAAATCAGTAGAATCCCCAGAAAAGGCCAATTATCATAACCTTTCCAAAGAAATGCCAGTTACAAATTCACAAAGTTATGATGAAAAATCAAAGACGTTTGAAAATGACAGAATAGAGATATCTCTTGAAAATGTATTGAAGTCAAAGGAAGCAGATTCAAATGATCAAATTAATGGTGATCATATTGATGCTGATGTACTGGAACATTATAGTCTTAATCATGATAGTAACAATACTATGAATATACTAAGCAAATCAGATGAAAATGCTAAGGATGCAGCTAATTCATTGGAAGATGTAGGTGATAAATTTGAGAATGTAAATGGTTCTCATTTGAATGCATCATTGTTGGATGATGCACACATCACAAGCTTACAACCAAATTCTCTGTATATTGTTGAAGTAAGCAACAAAAAGAAAGGCTCTCCTCTTAACAAAGAAGATTCAGAGGATCTCTTAAATGATAATGACCATGGTAAGTTATGATGGTAATTGCATACTGTATGACCAGCCGATTGTGTTGGTCTACTATCGCCCGGTTGTTGGTCAATAGTCAGCCGACTGTTGATTGAGCTGTGGCTGACTATCTACTGTGTGTTGACCATGTATTGGCCAACCATTGGCCATGTGTTCAGTGATGTTCGGCCAACACATGACATACCTAAACCATAACATATCTAAACCATCCAAACAGGTATTTGATAGATAATTTTAGAATTTTCAAATTGTGTTTTGAAAGTAATAACTCTGCAAAAAGTGAAAATATTTGTGTTTTCATTTTGACTACTGTTAGGTTGGTCTTGAAAACTCTAAACAGCATTATTATCATTGCATAATAATTTTTATGCATTTAAGCTTTACCAAAAACCTTTTTAAAAAAATAAGAAGAAAAAACAAAGGTTTATATCATTAATTCAAAAAATTCTGTTTGACCTTGGGAAATGCAAGAAAATGATTCAGGTTGTTCTTTTATGTTACAATTTAAATGCATCCTTTTGCATAAAGGGGTAGTGATTATACTGTAAGTTTGACAGAAAATATTTTTAAAAACGTTTCAAAAAGGCAGGTATCATAATATGATACATAACATTGAAATACTGGTTTTGTTGAGAAAAGTTATTAATTATTGTATAATAATGTGGCAATATTTATGAACATATAAATCGATTCATTATCATCAGCAGGTCAGAACCCACAACTGAGAGTTGTGCAGAGTACCATGAAAGATAATGGTCAAACAGATCAGTCAAGTGCACTGCCATCAAGTGATGAAAGCGAAGATGAAGAATTCTGTGATTCCATAGACCCAGAACATTTATCTGTTCTCCAGAGTGGTTTGGTTGATACCCATAAACTGAATGGTTCGACTGAGTCTCATAATAGTAGTGCATCTACTAGCTCACCTGATCACATACCAGCCTCTTCACTGACTGAGTCAGATATGTCTGATGTTGAGAATGAGGAGTTATCAACTACCAACCGACATACCAGCACTCCATTTGAAAAGAAGCCTGTGCATGTGACATTTGATGATGAGGAGAAGTCAACAACAAAGACCAAACACAAACACAAGGATTCAAATGGAAGAAGAAGGGTTAATGAACCACATATTGCTCCCACTAATTCAAATGGTCTTAAATCTTCCAACCACCTTAATGGAGGAATCCTTAAAGTTAAACAAGCTGGTAGTGGTTGTGGAGGGGGTGATGCTTCCAAAGGCTTAAGACAGCCACCAGCAAGCTTAGGGTTTTCTCAGACTAGTGGACAAGGAGGGGGCTTAGGAAGCAATGGTAGGATAATCATTAATTTGATGAAATCTGTCATATAATCTTAGTGTGACAGCTATCAATTTTATTACCCCAGCTATTGTGAACAACCCATATCGTATTCTGAGTATAGTTGGTTAGTGTCTCACCAACGACTTGCAGACACTTTAGCTTTACATTACTGAGAATTAGTTGTAGAAAGCTGTTTTTAGCAGTAATATGCTTATTGTGCATGCTGTAATTTTTTGTTCCAGCTGGTAATAGCTTACCAGATTCAAGAATGCTGCATGGAAGAAGTGCAGGCCACAGTGATAGTGACAGTGATGATACAAATCCCAATGGCGAAAGCTGTGATTCCTGTGGTGAAAGAGAGGAAATCAATGAGAGAATTATGATAGCTTTAGAAAGACTGCAACAAGATATGAGCAGAGTCTTAAGAAGACTAGGTACAATGGAAGATGTAATGGCCTTGAGACAAGAAAGGCTTCAGAATGTAAGTACTTAATACATTGTAGTGATGGCTTACAGAATGGTTCTTTGTTCTTATACATGCAAGATGGGTACTCTTGATTGACAGCACAAGTCAAGAAGTCATTGGTTATCAGTCAACCAACCAGGTTCTCAACGAAGTTGAGAAGCTAGTCGGAGTTATGGAGCATGAGGGGGAGGGAGGGGGCTGTAGTTATAATGAAGAAATTAAAAGGCTTTTTACTCTAATCTGTAATAAATATTGTATTTGTGTATTCTTTAGATAAGCACACTTACCAGCAGAGAAGACCAAGGTTCATGGTGGAGGCAATTTATTCCATCAAAGACAGTAGCATTCCTCATACTTTGGCCATTCATTATCAATCTTATATTTTATTCTTGGAGAAGAAGAAAGGTTAGTATGACAAGAAATTTCTTGAGCATCAGTATTTTTGTTATAATTACATTTATAATTGATTATAACTACTTTTTATTTTACTTTTTCAGGCACACAATTCATAGCAGAGTTCTATTCAACCATCAATTATAACATTTTGAATCAATAACAATATTACAATATTGAAAAAACAGTATAATGTGAATAGTAATTGTGTTGCTTTATGAATTTATAAATATCTTTCTTAATTTCACCATCAATTTTTTGAAGTCTATTTAAAAATGACTACTACAAAATCAATACATTCTTTATAAAACTCAAAATATTTTCAAAATAAGAAGATTTTTTGTCAGAATCTCATATATGTTCCAATGTAATCCTTTTCAAAAAAGTTTGTAATTTTCTTAGCTATTGTTTGGTCCAAACTACAATCCATTAGTTCCTCTGTTGAAGCTTTTGCTATGTTTGCAATTGTCTGACATCCATCATGAAGAACAAAGCATTGTAAGATATTAGTCATGGAAAGCTTTTAATTATAATATTGGCTTTATTATAAATGAAATATACATGTATACAATATGAGTGGCTAGTCTATGGAGGGGTTTCATTAAGGGTCAGAGATTTGAGAATGTGCTGGCAAATGAGCAAAATTCTCTGACTTAAACTGCCATGGCTATTGTGAACAATCTGCACCATACAGTCTTAATGAAACTCCTGTCTATGTGGTTATTTACAAGAGAGAGCCATCATAAACCCATGAAGATCTATCTAAAATAATATCATATTGATATATTTGTTTGGCCATTGACTAAAATTCGTTTAGAATTGAATGCAAATAAGGTATTATTTGGTATTATTTGATTTACACACTTCTCCTGGTTGACTTATTTCTATTGTGCTTACCTTATTTAAGGGAGTACTGTAGTACCTGTCAGCTGACTAGATAAGGGGGGGGGGGGGTACTATTCTACGCTTTTACCCAATGAGAGAGCACCTAATTTTCAAAAGCCAACTATATACAGTAGGAATTTTTACTCTTTTTTTGCTTTGTAAAAGGAATATTTGCCTACATATCAAACTAAATTGTGCACAAATTTTGTGGAACCCTAAAACAATATCTCTCCTGGCTGAGTTATTAGGAAGAGCATGGCTAACTCTGTTCACAAATAAGAATTTAGCATGTTGTGTCAATAGGGTTAGGGTTACAAACCAGAAACTGATTTTTTATAGAAAATTTCAAGATCATCCTCTGATATATAATGATTAATAAAGGATATCATGCATTGTAAGTCCCAGATTTGACAGAACATGAAGTACCACACTCTCAGTTAGTGTTGATGACTGCAGATTTTGAAGTCGGTCTTGGATAATTTGTGAGAGTGGTTTGCAAGTTACCTAGATCATAACATAATTATTATAAATGACATTTGAAATTGAAAATCATTATGGCAAATTAAGCTTAAAAGTTACTGGTCTTTGCAGAGAACCCAGTTACAGAGCATAAGTAATGATACTAAAGTAGCAATCCTTTTTTTGATATGGGTTGCCTGTGCCCTCATGGATGGTATGTATCAGGATTTTTGTGAGCACTAGTAATATCTTCACTCCTGAAATTATTTTGCAACCAGATAGTTGACTAAGATCTCAGTTGTAGTGTTACACTCTTTAGTAACACATTAAGAGTGGAATTGACATGATTTTGTTATGTGTCACAGGCCTCGAAAAGAAAGATTGTTACTTTGAATTCTTTGTACTCATTCTCTTGAGCCATATATCGTGCCCTGTGGCCCATAGTCATCGTATTACCTTGGCAATACTTATCATGCAGTCTATAATCTCTTTGGGGTTGTGTGCTGGAATAAATCCCATATGTAAATTTAAAAACCTGTAAAAAAATTCCAAGGGTGAGAAATTATGTTTTTATGGAGGCGTATCACCTCGAACCTTAAAGATAAAATCCGTATCTCTGTCGCCCCTGTACTATCCTCTATATCTAGTTTAAGCTTATCCTATACCTTCCTTGAAGAGCCACTAGGGATTCCAGTTGTTTGGATGCCATCATTTGGGACACAACTATCACATAACAATGTCTGTGGATTTGATGAAATCTCTCCAGCCTTGTTCAAAAAGAAATATTAGCATAAGTAGTTTTATTGTCCAATTTATCGGCTTTCTTGTAGCTTTTTGCCGGTCTACTCATACCAGGAAATATAAACTATTTTCTTTTATAATTCATACCTTTTTATAAGCTGTAGGTCGAGACTTTTGCCTCCTTTCCCATTTCCAACCATAACGCGATCCAGTTCGAGAAGCAAGAAGGCGACAGAAGATAATGGGAAAATAATAGTGTCCTCACCTGTTGTGTCGCTTACTGAAGAATAACAACATAATTGTTATAAGTTAATAATAAGAACTTTAGTCTTATTTTATTCCGAGGTAGCAAATCTTCAAGTTTTTTTACTTACATCTTATCTTACCTCGTACTTTATGGTCCTTTTCTAGTATCTGACGAACTTCGCTGTTCGACAAGGATACGTTTATAATAACTGGCCATGGCTTAGCGGAAACGTGGGGTTTCTTTGACATGAAAACTCGCTTTTTCCTTCTTTTTAATTGTTCTAGTGAAAATTACTTTTAATTTGTTATTTATCTAATGTTTCGCATTTTCTTCTTATTGTATTTTTTTATAGCGAATTATCAACGCGTGTGCGCGCGTTTCAAAAAAAGGCGGGAAATGTAATGACTTACTACGCATGTGCAAGAGCATTTTAAGAAAGATTAACGCGAGAAGCTCTGGGTACGAGGTTCCAATAGCTAGTTCCTATACGACAAGACATTTCGTTTTAAAAGTTTAACTGCAATTTGCATAAAGATGCGAACTCTGTGTCTGCGAGCTGCACGCTGAAATTCGTTTTTTTTTTTTTTTTTGCTGCCGTCAATCAAACCTAATCAGTCAGTACCTTTAGCTACCTTTCATGTAGTCTCCCCCACAGCCGCTTTCAGTTTCGTCACGCAACGCTTGCGTGACGACACTGAAAGCGGCTGTGGGGGAGACTACCTTTCATGTGATACGGAAGCATCAGGGGAGAGACTAGTCGCACCCCAGACCATATCGGCTAATCCCTTGCATCTCTGTAGAACTGCACGCTATTTTTTGTGTGTTTGCTCAATATTTCTTTACTGAAAGGAGAGAGGTTGCGCGATATTTTTTTCGTAGGTGAAGTGCTTGTTGGAAATTTTTTTTGGGATTTACGCAACCCACCCTCCCTCAATTATATGCCGGTCCGTTCCTTAGCGTAAAGCTTAGGGGGAAATGGAGAGAAAAACCCTAGGACACTAGGATGAGTCTTTCCGGACCTCGTTTCGATTTTCTTTTTGGAGGTTCTGATTTTTGTTCTGATGGTTCCGGCTGTTCCGCGGTAACGGTTCCGGTAACGGTTCCGGTGGTCCGTTCTGGTGGTCCGTTCCGGTGGTCCGTTCCGGTGTTCCAAATTTGAACACATGATAGGCGGAAGTGTTTTGAAACATGCGCAATATAAAAGTCTGATTCCAAGAAAATATCAAAACGGGCTGCTGAAACTTTGTTCTTTTCTTAAGCAAAAAAATAATAACAGACTGTTGAAATGCAGTTTTTATGCGAGTAATTTCGGGCTTGCATTCAATATGTGTAGGATCGAACTTTACATTGGATGCTAGCTGTACATGAAGCTACCACGATATAACTAATTGCAAACAGTGGCCGAGTAACAAGTGGTAAACATGGGAGATTCGTTAGCTTTCCGTCTGAGTGCAAAAGAATCTCTCAAGAAAACTGTCTGTGATTACAAAACCCACATTGCTGAGATTGCTGCTCTTCATAGGGACACCACAAGATGTCTGAAGGAAATCCAAGATCTAATAAAAGCCAGTCGACGAACTGAGCCTTTGTTCTCTCTGCCTGCACTCCAGGTTCCAGATTTCAACTTTGGCAATCGTTTGCCTTGTGTTTTGTTTATTGGAACCCATAACTGTGGTAAAACCACTCTGCTGAATGTATTCTTGGGTAAACATATACTTCCTACCCACGAAACTCCGTGTACTGCACGACTAGTGCGAATGGTGTACAGCTCAGGCAATGAGAACTATGTCACTCTGGTGGACTCTCAAGGTCACAAACAAGAAACCAGGACTTTCAAGGATAAAGTT
Source organism: Actinia tenebrosa (assembly GCF_029948245.1). NCBI lineage: Eukaryota > Metazoa > Cnidaria > Anthozoa > Actiniaria > Actiniidae > Actinia > Actinia tenebrosa. The sequence continues at coordinate 974,969 of NW_028292581.1, read as the reverse complement.
CCCAGGAAATATATTGTCCTGAAGGACGACGAACGCCAAGATGGGGAAAAGCTCAAGACCATAGTAGAAGTAGGAGTCAAAGATATTAAACTATTGGAATGTGGAATAGAGCTCATTGATTCTCCCGGTCGCAACGAGAACGAAGCTTTGGACCTTGTCGTGGAGGAATTCTTAAGCAAAGGAGTCGTACCCTTGATTGTTTACGTAGTGGATGGAAACAATCAGCTTCAACAAACGGTAAGGGTCTACAGTAGTGGCTCCGGGGAGGGAGTTAGTTAAACACAAACCTCTTTGTGAAGCCGATTATGTTCCGTCTTTACGCTCTTATGGTAGGATTAAAATATGGCTCGCTGGAATTATGTTTTTTTCCTTAAAAAGCAGGAAATATGCAGGAAATAGAGTTCTTGAACCTCCCCCCCCCCCTTATTTTAAAATCCTGCAGGGCGTAGGCGGGGGGAGGGGGCAAGGGGGTGAGGGCCCCCCTTTCGTGGAATAATGGCAGCTTTTTAAAATGTATGCAGTAATTTACAATATATTTTTTTTCATTTCTTTTTTCTTTTGTACAAAATAAAACGTAAAATGTAAGGCCTGCTTTTTTTTTAGTTCGGCATTTCGGGGGCTCAAATTAAACAAAATGGCGGTTTTTTGAATTTGTCACCCTCCTTCAGGAAAATCTTTATCTTTAAAATCTTTTGTACCTTTATCATGATTAAGATATATAAGCAGGTTTTTGAATGGTTGTTGTTTTGAAAGGGAGTTAGTATACATCTTGTGAAATTTAATGAGAATTGATAAACCAACAATTTTCTATTTTCATGGCGTAAAATTTAACCCCATTTTCTCAAACAGGGACAACATATTTAAGATGTGTGCATTGCCTAAACTCCCCACTGACCCCACCCATATATTACTTGCTCAGATAATGCAAATTGTACCACAAATGAATGACTAGTTAGAACATGATGAGCAATCCAAAAGATTAAGGACCATTCTCTGGGATATCATGAAGAAGGATAAAATCACAGGATAATCTCTTTTAGACTCCTCCATTCTCTTGTGCTATGGAGGACACTATCATGACCTCAAATACTAATTTTTTTTTAGTTTTGCCCCTTCCACTTTTAAGTAAAGGAAGGTACGTCTTTCATTGAGAGTGGAAGGGGTGGAGGAGGGGAGGGGTGAGGGGTGAGGGTTGCAGGGGGGAGGGGCATCAGTAAGAAATTGAGCTGAAATTGAATTGAAGGGTTCAAACCTTTTCATTTCATTTCAATTCAATTTCAATTTATTTACACTGTTTTCTCAATTTTACGAAGTAGAATTACAAGAATAGTTATAGCTTTAATCTTTACTATAACCAAATAAAAGCTGCGTAGATAAAAGTAGATAAAAGCTGCGAATCCCCCAGCCCTCCCCCCACTCCCCCCCCCAGAATTATTTTTGTTTAATAATTAGGTTTTTTAATCCCCACTTTTTTAGGGAACATTATGCCAAAAAATTCTTGGGTTATTGCAACCAATCATCGATACAATATTAATTGATATGGGTCTTGCAACGAGCCACAAACACTTATCATTATTATATGTTTATTTCAACTTCAGACATTTTTGCTACATGAATACAGAATATTGCGGGCATGAATAGTCTAAGCAAATATCTGCATGACTGGTTTTACAAAGATGTATACAAATTTAACAATTGTACAGACGTTTCACAATCTCACAGTTCTGTGAAATAACCCATTTCTGACACTTTCTTACAATTTTTAGACCATCAGTGAGGCCCACATCATTATCATTATTATTATTATTTTTTTTTTTTATTACTATTATTATTATTTCGTAATTTTGGCAATAATTGAAGTATTCTTTGATTCAAAGGACCGTACCACTATACGAGAGCTACAGAACAAGTTTCCAAACGTTTCTCTGATGTTTGTTTGTAGCAAGGTAGATGTTGAGAAAAAAGCCAAGGCTTATGACAAGGATGAAGACAACGATGATGATGAAGCTGACGATCCTTTTGATGAAGAGCTTTTCAATCAAGCTCAGAAAAAGAAGTATGACGTTTTCCATAAGTTGAAAAATCTTGATTTCCTTCCTTCAGACGATGAAATTGAATCGTCTAGCCTTTTCCATGGAGTTTCTGCAAGGATGGTAAAACTGTCTCGAAAGAGAAAGCTTAGAAACGCAGCAACGATGAGCTTCGAAAACCTGGAGCTTTGCATTTTTGAAAAACTAGAAAGCTCTTTCAGAAAAGAAAGTAAAAAAGCGTTATCAATCTTATTGTCAACTCAAGAGATGATCCTCACTTCCGTGGTTGATAAGGAAAGAACATTTGCCAATGCCGTGTCTTCCGTATCTAATGCTTACAATCGTGCAATTGGCATAGAACTATCGCTCTTCTCCTTGATTTTAGACCTGATTGTCAAGGGCAAAACCATCACCAATGCTATTGGTTCAGAACTGGAGAAGCTAGCAGAGATCTTCATAAAAGAAGGAGAAAAATATCAGTTCAAGGCAAATGGTAAAAGGAATGCGGAGTCATTAGTTGAAGAATTTTGCAGTGAAATAAAGGGTTCTATTTTAGACAGAACATTCAATGTGTTGAAGCGCTCTGTTAAACGTGATTTGAAACGCAGTCTTGTCCTCTCTGTGTTAAAGGTGGAGGAGCTAGCAAAGTCTGTCGAGAGCGCACTTCTATCGCGATTTATACGTCGCGCTTATGCTAGTGAATATCACCAAGAAAGGAAACAAATGAATGCCAAACGTCTTGTCGAAAATTGTGCTGTACTAGATGGCATTTTAGAGTCATTTTCCATTGCTATCGATGTTGCTTTAAGAAGAGAACTTTCACGACATTTAGAAAAGTTTGACTTGAAAAACGACGGAGCCAATGCACCAAAGCCAAAAGATAGTTCCTGGAGACGGAAAGTCGTACAAGGCATGCTCTCAAAAATCAACTGCAAAGAACTTGCTAAAGCTGTCGTTAAAACCTGTGGAGAAGCTCTAAAATTAAAACATCAGGAATTCGTGCAAGATGTCCGTGAGTTCAAGTTACTGAACCAAGCACTATCTTCCCATGGTGTTGAATCAATGGTCACGCGTCTTCGTACTGATTATGTCCCACAAGTTGCCGAGCTTGCTGTCAAAGGACATGCTTTGCAGTATGTCATCGAACGTGGCGGCCCACCCGAACTTGGCGAGGAAGAAATGTGCACTGCGCATGGTCGAGTACATTCTTGCTCCAGCCCCCTTTGGTGTGCAGACCGCGATTGCTGTATGGTAAAAGTGGTCACGAAATCTGCTGTTGGCTCAAAGGTTTGGAACCAAACCATGCTTGATTGCATGCATACAATGTAAGTATATCTTTATCCTAATGGAGACTAGTCACACACTCGCGTTGGAAAATAGAATTTGTTGACTTGAGGTTCATCTAAATTTGAAGCTATTTTTGGGAGGAGAGCCGGGGTCACTCACTATACTCTTCCCACGCCGACCCTTGGAAATCTATTACCATTGATAGATCCACTGGTTTCACATGTACGAATAACATTAAGTAGATTTTGTTGCTTTATTTCAGAGATATTGTTGAAAAGCTTGGCACATGTTGTCCAAAGTTTCTACAGCTGAACGGCTGGTTCTTACCAGAGCCAGATAAACTCTACATAGTAATGGAAAAAGCAGTAGAAGATCTATTGGCTGCCCTGAAACGAGGAATGTCATGGGAAAAGCGCTTGCGAGTTGCTATAGATGTAGCAGAAGGAGTTTCTGCAATACACAAAGCTAACTACATCTATCAAGATCTCAAGCCCCAAAATGTCATGGTAATATTAATTAACTATAAATGTGATTTTCTGAAAGAAAATAGACAGCGCGTTTATTTATAAAATTCATATTTATTGAGTTCAACAAGTGGTGCGCGCTTGATCTATATTTACCTGTAGGGACTCTCTAGACTTTAAGAAAGTCTTTCGTCTTCATATTAGTTCACACGCGCTAAATAAAGCAGGCCGCCCAACCAGGATCACACGACTCGCTGGAGCTACGAGCTGAATGATTGGTCGAGAACTTCGGACTTTCTTGATTTTCACCTACAGGTCCCTGTGGTCCTAGAGTTGCCCCAAGTCGACCTCTCCCAGACGCTCAGAGCAGTTTGTTCAAGTCGTTGAAGTCCGAAAAAGTCCGAAGTTCTCGACCAATCGGCGTGTGCGATTTTCTATAATCACCAGAGTAATGATGAAAATGCCTATTTTGCGGCATGTTTCGGCCGGCAAGCGTTACGACCAACTCTATTTTTCCATTAGAATGGACCAAATCCACTTGGCGTAATGTTTTGCCCATTTCAGACCCGGTGTTGTTCTCTTGAGAATAAGAGTCTTTGTTTGAGTTGGTTCGATATCCATGTGTCTTCTCATGTACAGCTGTTAAACAAAGAAATATTACTCTAGCGAATGACACGTGGTCTGAAATGCCAATGTGTATTGCCAATGAACCTGACTCACGTGTAAAACTGATACCATTTTAAACACATTCTTTGAAAATGATCCCATTGTAAGAATGGGAAATTTTGTAATTTTCTTCCTAAAGGCATTTTATCTGATAAAGTTTTGATCAGTTGATGTGCTACAGATGCTGGGTGAATATGAGTCTTTACACAGGAAACCCAACAGGAAGTAAAACGTTTTATGACATGCCAAAAAAGATAACTAAATCAATATAGGTTTGATTATGCACGTTTACTTTAGTTTTCTTTGTGATTTCTGCCAGCTAACTGTAGATGGAACATCCAAGGTGAATCTGTGTAAACCAGAGAAGCCATTCGAGACTACAAAACTGGGAATCCCTTTCCACATTTCACCGACGATGTTTCTTAACTACCAAGGAGGCAGCCATGCCAAAAAGATGTATGATATTTACGCCTTTGGTTCTCTGTTGTGGGTCTTATGCGAAGGGTCAGGGGAAGCTCGACCACAGGTCTACTCACACTGTTATGATATCGATGCAATGAAAGATGCAGTTTGCCACCAAGGGATACGACCCGAGAGACCACCAAAAACCCCAGATGCTTGGTGGGATTTGATGACTCTATGTTGGAAGGAAGATGCCTCTACTAAGATGCAAAATGTGCTGGATCAACTGCTTCAAATTCATTACAAAAACACATGTACTATGAATGGATGAAACCCATCATTGTCTTACAGAAAGAGATTTCTCTGTATTTCTATGGGATTGAGTAGAGAGGAGACTAGTAGAGAAGCCGATGCTACTCAATATATACTGGGTTTCAATTAAGGAAATCTCACATCACAATCGCATCGTAATAATGGTTTTCCAAAATTCTAAATTCGTTTTTGATCGCCATTTTTTTTGGGAGAGAGGGGGGGACTTATCTCTCGATATTTACTTATCATTTCCGCAATCTAAAAATTTAAACTAAAATGATTTAATCAATTCCCAACGGAAACTTGTGATGTTGAAAATATCTTGTTTAATTTGCTACACTCAAAAAAAATCTCTCTAACTCGGCTGTTAATTGTTCTGGCTATGGCAGCTCAAATTTTTGATATTCAAGAACCTTAGATTTTGTTTACTCACAATTCGCTACATTCAACATTGCACGCAACATTGCACCCAACATTGCACCCAACAAATTTGAATAGGGGTGAAACATGTTGCACGAAAACCTCGCAACATCGCTTGTGTCAGCCTGATATGCTAAGAAAAGTGGTCAGCGGATATAAATTTAGTGCAAGCTGATTGGCTGGACATTTGAAAACATTGCACGCAATGTTGCAGCCATGTTCACACGATGAGATTTTCTGCGCTCAATGTTGCAAGAGTAGAGCGCGATTCAACTTCAGATTCGTTGCATGCAACAAGTTTCAGGGGTAGACACTCAAAAGGCAGCTCAAAAGTTTTGATTTCCAAAGAGTAGTATAGGGAATGGGGGTTCCAGCGCAATCTCAACACGGGCAAGATCCGTGTCAAAAATCCACCTACGGAAACAACCCACTCCAAGTGTGGTTGGGGGCAACAGCGCAAATATGTTAGTCTATATATGGAGTGCGAAGAATGTAAGAGAACTTTTAAGAAAGAAGCGGATTTGAAAAAGCATTTGAAAATGAAGACGAAGTGTATGAGCAGTTATGATTGTGGATGTGGTAAGAAGTTTGAGACTAAGGTTAAATTGTTTTGGCATTGTCAGGACTGTGAGTACGACTACGACGACTTAAAAAGTGCTTGGTATTAGGTATAAAATATTTCCTATTATATAGATGGAATCCCAAAGCAACTTCAGCACGGTGTCAATACCCGGTAACGGTGAGATTGACGTTAGACAGTTTTGGCGTCAGTCAGAAAGGAAGGTTAAAAGGACTCTCCGAAAAGGTATAGAAGAATTAGGAGCCCTGAAAGCGAGCATAATGGTAGAAGTAAGTTTGTCAAAAGACGAGGTAATGACGACAGCAATGTTGCGATCAAAGTCGTTAGTGATATTAGAATCCACGAATCTGGATAGGTCACTCAGTGAAGCCTTAGAAGCAATAATGGAGTCGCTGTCTAACTACACGAAAGAAGGATCGGGTTGGACAGTAGAGGAGGTTGAAGGAATAGAGATAAGTATGGCCAGGTACGTACCCATACGAGGGGGGAGTTACGTACCGCTACCAACGTGGGTAGAAAGGAAGAAGGCTATTGTAAACGTGAAGAATGAAGACAATCGATGCTTTATGTGGGCAATCAGGTCTGCACTGTATCCAGCAGAGAAGGATCCCTGTAGGACAAGTAAGTATCCCACAGATGATTTAGAGTGGGATGGTGTGGAATTTCCCATGCAGTTGATAGACATCCCCATATTTGAGGAAATAAACGATCTAGCAATTAACGTTTACGGAGTCAGAGAGCAGACGATAGTACCGTTAGTTCTGTCAAAAAGTAAAGGAGAGCGCGTACATTTATTCTACCACGGCGGACACTACTCATGGGTTAAACACATTAGCAGACTATTCTACAGACATACTAAGCACAAAGGCAAAAAGTACTTCTGTGACTGCTGCTTGCTGTCATTTACATCCTTAAATACCCTAAAGAAACACGATGAGATCTGCCGCGGAGTCGAAGAAGTGGCACAACGGATCCAGATGCCCACCAACAAAGAGCTTTCATACGCAGACCATCAAAAGCAGATGCAAGTGCCTTACGTGATATATGCAGACTTCGAAGCGTTGATAACTAAGGAAGAGCAGAAACGTGGCGCCACGAATAAGGTAGGATTACACGAGATCTGCTCCTTTGGTTACATAGTAGTCAGATCAGACGGTAAAGCAAACCCTCCTGTGATTTACCGAGGTAAGAACGCAGCTAATGAGTTTCTAGAAGCATTGCGAGAAGAGGAGGGAGAGATTAGAGAACAATTAAGATGTCCAAAGAAGATGGAATTTACCAAAGAGAACCAGGAGGCTTTTAACAAGGCAAAAAAATGCCACATTTGTCAACATACGCTTCTTCAGTTTGGAAGACGAGCCAAGAAAGCGTGGGATGAAGATGGAAAGTATCTAGGAGAAGCTCATTTTAAATGCGGGAAGTATGCTAAGAAAGGTGAGAAGCCGGGAAAGCCCTCCACGCACTGCATTCACTGCCACAAAGCATTTGTTGAGGATTTCTATGTGGATAAGGTTAGGGATCACTGCCACATCACGGGTAAATACAGAGGAGCGGCTCATTGGAAATGCAATATAAACTTCAAAGTAAATCCAGACATGGAGATTCCGGTGTTCTTTCACAACCTCCGCGGTTACGACTCCCATTTGCTACTACAAGGAACAGACGGCTCCGACGTCAAATGCATACCCAATAACAAAGAGCGCTACATGTCCGTAACTGTGGGTAAGCTAAAGTTCTTAGATTCGCAGCAGTTTATGGCGGACTCCTTAGCAAACCTCGTAAAGTATAACACCAACTTTCCCATTTCCAGCCAATACGGCGCGGAAAGGAAAGGAGTGTACCCATACGAGTACATGGACTCCTGGGATCGATTCGAAGAACCCCTACCACCCAAAGATCGCTTCTACAGCACCCTAAACGAGTCCGGCATAAAGGATGAGGAGTACCAGCATGCGTTAGACGTGTGGGAAAAGTACTCCTGTGAGAACATGGGGGACTACCACGACATCTACCTAAGGTCTGACGTAGTGCTGCTTGCAGATGTTTTCCAAAGCTTCAGAAAGATGGCTATGGAATATTACGGATTGGATCCCGCTAATTTCTACACGGCTCCTGGGCTCAGCTGGAGTGCTTTGTTAAAGAAGACAAATGCGCAGTTGGATCTCCTAACGGAATACGACATGTACCGCTTTATGGAAGACGGTATCCGCGGCGGCGTATGCGGGCCCAGCCGACGTTACGCCCGCGCAAACAACCCCTTAGTAGAGCACGACCCAGAGAAACCAACCACATACATTTACTACCTGGATGCGAATAACCTTTATGGTTGGGCAATGTCACAGTACCTACCTGTGAGAGACTTCGAATGGGATCCAGTGAAGCCGATAGACTTCTACATGCAGGTAGGAAAGGAGGAAGACAAGGGTTACGTTTTAGAAGTGGATCTGGAGTACCCAGAGCGCCTGCACGACGAACACAATGAGTTCCCCTTAGCACCAGAAGCGATAGAGATACCATTTAAGCAGCTAAGTCCGCTGCAAAAGCAAATGTGCCCTGGTTACAAACCGTACAGGAAACTAACTATGAACCTGATGGATAAGAAGAAGTATGTGGTACATTACCGCAACCTGCAGTTCTACGTGCGACACGGAATGCGCGTAGAGAAGATCCACAGAGTCCTAAAATTCACGCAGGAACCCTGGATGCGCCCCTACATTGACTTTAACACGCAAAAGCGTACCGCAGCGAAAAATGACTTCGAGAAAAACCTATTCAAACTGATGAACAACAGCGTGTTCGGAAAGACAATGGAGAACATCCGCAAGCGCGTAAGCGTAAAAATAGTCAGCACCAAAGAGGAAGCAGAAGCATACGTGTCACAGCCAGGCTTCGTTAGATACGTAGAAATGCTGAACTTCTACGTGATTCACATGAAAAGGGCAAACCTCTTACTAAACAAGCCCGTTTACACAGGCTTTACGGTGCTGGATCTATCGAAGCTGCTTATGTACGAGTTCTACTACGATAAGCTTAAGCCAAAGTACGGAGACCGCTGTCGCCTCCTGTACACAGACACCGACTCCCTAATTCTAGAAGTGCAAACGGAAGACGTTTACAAAGACTGCCTCCCCGACATAGACGAGTACGACACCAGCGGTTACCCGAAGGAGCACTTCCTTTACTCTGCGAAGAATAAGAAGGTAATTGGGAAGATGAAAGACGAAATGTTAGGAAAACCCATAGTAGAGTACGTGGGTCTGAAACCAAAGATGTACAGCGTGCTAAAGTTAGACGGTGTAGAAAAGAAAGCTAAAGGCGTAAAAAAGTACGTGGTTAAGAAGGACATTACGCACGAGTCCTACCTCAACGTATTACGAACACGGAAGGAACAGCGGCATAAGATGAACAGCCTGCGCAGCTATGGTCATCAGATACATAACGTCACGCAGGAGAAGGTGTCGCTGTCTGCATTTGACGGTAAGCGATGGATGTGTGATGACGGAGTGCATACGATAGCATTCGGACATCACACGATAAGCAGTTCTTCTTTGACGAACCCACGCGTGGGACCATCATGAAGATAATACAAGATGGGCTGACCCTTCTTAGCTATCGCACTTCGGATCTGGTAAGTTTCCAAAGACCAATTAGGATCCGTAGCTCTTTTGGATCCTCCTTCTAATTCACCCGGCTCATAGAGATATCGAACCGTGACATTACCTAATTTCTTTTCATGGGGGAAGACCGCCCTCGAACTTCTGATGAAGGACTTGTGTTCCACGTGTTTCTTTTTTATGGCATCCCTGGGTTTCATTCCCGTAGCCCTGGCCGCCTCGTTGTTCGAAGCTGCGACGACCTGGGGGAGCCTCTGAGTCCATTCCCTATTGCGTTTGGAGGGATCTTCCAGCTCTTTCCAATACTGGTATCCAAAGAGACGCTCGGCCAGGGTCTTATTGAATCTTTCGACAATGCTTTGACCCCTGTGGTACTCTGCTTTAGCTCTTCTAATTTTAGTGTCGTGGTCTTTCAGGGTCTTGGTAACCACGCCCATAAACTCCGTCCCCGCATCCACTTGCAGCAGCTTAGGCCATTTCAAGACGCGCTTATAAACCCTACCTAGGGCTTCTGCGACTTCCCCAGAATCCTTGCTGGTTATAGGTTCGGCATCCTTATATCTGCTTGCGATATCAACTACGGTCAAAGCGTACCTATAGGTCTTCTTTCTCACCTTATCGTGCGGCAAGAAAAGCAAATCCGCCTGATGAACTTCATTGGGGGTATTTACGGTGAAGCTGGGCCTGGGAATGTACTTAGGCACGGGAAGATAAACCTGCCAGAGGGTTTGTTTTTTTCAACCAGTTCTTAGCCGTTTCGTCTGATACCCTGGCCGCGGTCGCGAGTTTCTTGATAGCTGACGCTCCTCTCCAATAGCCTTCCGGCCCATAGTAAATCCTTTTAAGTTTGTCCTCTACGCGGCCCATTATATGAATTCCAAAACAAGATTGATCTTACGTCCGTTAAAATCCACCGTCTTTCCGTCCACTTTAATGGTGATGTTTATGCTTTCTACCAAATTAGACAAGTCATAGCTCAAAGAAATGGGAGTGTATTCTACTGGGTCAAATGGATTACCTTGGGGCAGAAACTTGGACATAAGAGAAGACTTTTCTCCATTGTTGTAACTATGAACCAAGTCGCAATAGACTTCGTAAGAGGATGCGACTTTCCATTTCACATCATATGTATTGCCGCTATTTATTGTGGTACTAGTAAGGCCCAGGAGTTCTACCAATGAACTGTCCTTTAAATTAGCGCTCCCATTATTTTTCTTAAATGTCATTTCATGGGGTAATCCTGTGGTAAGAGTATATCCATGCTTTGCTAGCTCCTTAGCCAGTGTTATGGGGGTGTAATGGGAATCTGGTATTTTTGGTTTGGTGCCGGAAGTTCCGATGACAAAGCCATTAATTAAATTATACCAAGAATTGTACAAAGAGCAACTAACCAACCGAACCTTACAGGCTTTGATGGGAGGATTCAAATACGTGGTAAAGTCATTCTTGTCGCTTTCCAAAAAGACGATCATTATATTAGATACGCCAAAGCCACGCCTCCGGCCAGCCCTGCGACTCCTACAAAGACCAATTCATTGTCTTTTTGTTTCTTAGAAGGCTGGTAGTAATTCTTGAACTGAGGCTTTTTCATTCTAAAGTCGGGGTGTGCTTGCGCATAAAGTTTGAAGGCGTAGTCTGTGTTTTCGAAGTTCTTGTCTGCCTGCATTTTGTCTTGGTAGTTCTTATCCAACCAATCCCTGTAAGCTTGTCTTTTTTCATTCCAAGCTGCAACGTCCCTTTGATATTTCTCCAGCGCTAAGTCGTGTCTCTTTCTTTCGGCGGCACCGCTTTTGTCGCCTCTAACTAATCTATCCAAATATTGACCACCATAATTAGCCCCTGTAAATGCTAAAGCTGCAATGACTCCACCTGCGACTAAGCTAACCATTATACATTAGGTAGGTACTTTTCCTTCCGTAGGTAATCCTTTACCATGATAGCCCCGCCTACGGCAGCGGTCATCTTAGCAAAGTTAGCGAAGCTCTTGCTTGGGTCTTCAGTAAAGTCTTCTTTGAGCGCTTTCTTACCTACCCAACCAATACCCGCAACGATGGAAGTAATGATAGCTGCCTCTTCAACAGTTTTCAACAACGCGGTCGACATTATATTACAAAGCGAGAAGGAAAATCTAGGTCGCCACGGTACGTGGTGATAAATCTACTCCATTTCAGGGATCTTACTTTTTCTAACCTCCACAGGTGCGTGATACGTTGGTGGTTCTACCTTTTTCGTTGCCCGCCATTGTAAGTAAAGGCTGCCTGCTGCTATAGCGACTCCTAACGCGCCAATGACGTACCCAGGATTAATGAAGGATTCCTCTTCCTCCACCTTTTCTTCTTTCTTTGCTTTGTTCTTCCTGTTCATCTCCGCGAGCTTCTTACCGGCAGCAACTCTGCCTGGAGATTTAGCCTTGGTGATTCGTTGCTCCTCTACTTGAGGGGTTTCCTCCGCCTTCGATTCAGCTTCACTCATTTATATCTAAGGACTTGAAGGAATTGATAAGTACTTAACTAGGTACTTGAGGCGACCTGGGTAATTCCCGCGAATGACTTGACTAAGTACTTGATAAGTCACTTGCAGGTACTTGACTAGGTACCTCAGCAAGTGCCGCCTGGAAGACCTTTTCGACTTCTCTGTCCTTCTTGAAGTCCTTCCAAGATGTTCCGAAGGAACCTAGTACCTCCTTCAAGTCGACATGCTGAGCTACGTGCAAAGCCGCAGAGGCGACTGCCATTAACTTACCGCACTTCAAAGACAACCACCCACAGGTTATCTTAAGTTCTTGGGATATGACATAGTCATCTCTTATGTCCTTCTGTAGTTGCTCCACGTCGTCTATGGGCAGTGCAAGTCCAAGCAATTTAGTGGCAAGTCGGATAGCGGAGTCTGCTACGGCGTCCGTGGTCTTACTTGCAAGGGCAGCCTCGTACCTCTTATGGAACTTCTTAACCTCCTCTTCTGACAGCTTATTAACCTGCTCATGGGTAAGTTCCTTACCTATCATTTCTTTACACTTCCCAGATGACACCAGGATGTTAAGTTGTTCCTTGAGGTTACTTTCATCTAACTGTGTGGGGACTTCATCTATGAGCTGCTCAATGTCCATATATGTTAACGTCATACGGAAACCTCAAAGAGAAGATCATCTTGGAATGTTGGTGCGTTTTTAAATGCCGCATGTATTCGTGCAGCTGTTCCTTGCTTATCTCACCGCCGTAGTCGCTTAAAATGGTTTCCAGGTCAGACTTGCTCGGAGTATAAAATACTACGAGAGAGCCTATGTTTTCCCTAAAGGGCTTAGAGACGCTGGTAAGCTGCTGGGAGAGCAACCAAACGCTGATATTGTCGTGTCTACCGCTGAAGGCGAGCTTCACTAATTCGGAGGTGCGCCTTTTTACGTCGTCCCCACAGGCAATGTCATCCAATATGAGGAGCGTCTGTGTATCTTTAGGGAATTGCTTGTGCCAGAACTTCAAATGGCTGGATAACTCGTTAGGATCTAAGATATCTACGAAGAAGTCGTCATCTTTCACTCCTATGCCTTCCCAGGTGCGGTTATTCACGTAGGTGGGACAAAGCAGCACTATGTAGTCAAAGCGGTATCTAAAGGATCCTAATAGCTGCTCCACGATGAACTGGGTCTTTCCGCAGCCGGTGGGTCCTACTATCAGAGCGTTACAAGGCATGTGATCTGGGTTCATATATAGATGGAACCAGTGGAAGCAGTAAGAAGGATTACCGCCGACGCAAAGGATAAAAGAGACACCATAGAAATGCAAAGGGAAGAGATAGACCGGTTAAAAGAGCGCGTACAGGAATTGTACGATGAAATGTGTGGTCTGAAGCGTGCAGAACGGTTTGGCGCGCTTTTGACAATGGCGGGCTGGGCTAAGGAGTCCATTAAGGACTTCATTCGATATCCCCCATAGATATATGGACTGCATTACGTGCGAACTACCTGCTGACTGCATCATCGTTACCCCTCCGACGCCTCGTAAGAAACACAGCTGCTGTCACTGTAATAAGGTATTCTCTGAAGAAGACTTCATTGGACATTGGTGTCCCGCGGATACTAAAGCACAAAGGACTTTAGACGACGTTCGAGAAGAGTAAGAGGTCGCAAAGAAGATCTTACTAAGCCCCAGCAAGAGGAATTAGCATAGGTCTTTCTTTTTTTATCGTTATTTTGTTAAATGCTGCAAAGAGGTCTCAAGTAAGGGTCTATTTTTTATTGTTATTTTGTTAAATCATCACGATCGAAGAATGGTTAACATGATTATCTTTTTGCTGGTTTCAACAATGAGAAAGAATGATACCTCATCTTTTAATGGGGGCTTAACAAAATAACAATAAAAGATAGACCCTTACTTGAGACCTCTTTGCAGCATTTAACAAAATAACAATAAAAAATAAGGTGTATATAATGGAGTGCATGCGATGTAATAAATCTTTCAGCAGTAAGCAGCGACTGCAATACCATCTTTCCAAGAAAGTCTGTCAGAAGACCGTAAGTACCCTTTGCGGTGACTGCGGTAAGGAACTGTCCACTGTACAGGCCCTACGATATCACCGCGAGAACAGAGTCTGCCTCAAAGACCGTTGTCTCCGTTGCGATGAACCTCACTTCGAGGAGAACTGGCATAAATACCGCTGCCGGCGTTACCACCTCGAAGAAGTCGTCTGTGAAACCCACGGCGATTTAGCAGAGCGATGTTGCCCCCTTGAAACCAGCCGGGCGCTCACGCGACGTAAGAAGGAAATAGACCAAGATTTCGTATGCTTTGACGACTACGAAGGAGTAAAATGGGAGAACCGAGAACACTGGGACGGCATCTGCGATAAATGTGGCTGTCGACGCAGCGGTCAACATATTTGGTGCTGCCTGTACGACGGACCACGTCCTTTAGACCATTACCTGGCGGTACGAAAGGCTTGGAAAAATGAGAAAGATATATGATTCCTCAAATCGCAGCGTTCATAGGAGGAGCCTTGATTACCGTATCCGCTTACCAGATAACAGAAAAAATGAGGTCCGCCGAAGCAGACCAATATCTAATCAATCACATAATGGATTAGCTTCCGGGCGACGTTCGATGTCAAACTTCCATCGGCCGTTAACCTTACCATAGGTACGCAGGTGTGTATATTCTTCACCTTGCAGTACGTACCGTACGCAGTCGGGAGCCCATAAACTGTACTCTTGGCTGCCGTCTAAGAGGACCAACCTTAAACGGTTAATGTCCTCGAAGACGACGTAATTTTTTATTTCGTATGAAATGCCATGTAGCAAGTCGCGCCAGTGAGTTTGTTCAAGAATCATTATATCTATGAAATATCTTTTGGTGCGTTCGTAAGTTCTCATGCGATTTGAAAGCCTTAACACACCAAGGGCAAGGTATGCGAATGCCGTCGACGTAACGGTCGATTTCCCTGCAGATCAGATCGTAATCGTTGCTTACCATCGTTAAGTATCCATTCATTTCATATTGCGTCAATACCGCTTTTTGTTTGTCGGACAATACGCCGTTACCCTTTGGCGTCTTCAGTTCCAGACAGAACCCATTGTATTTCTTATGGGAGTTAAGAATTAGGATGTCGGGTTGACCTGCCTGGTAGCCCTTTTGCCAGCACTTTATCCTTTTACTGGTGGTATCTTGCAATTCCCCGAGTCCAGGCGCTAATATCAGCGTAGGGTAAAACCTGCGTATCTTATCGATGACCTTCTTATGTAAGTCGAACTCATCCTCGATCTTGAAGGTCAACTTATTTGGACCATCCAACGAGTATTTCCCCGTCTTCCTTAACGTAGGTAGGACGTCTTCGAAGACCCAATCTTGGAACGACTCTGCCGTTGGCAGTTTGGAGCTGAATATCAATTGATACAAACCAGACTCCGTCACATACAGGGATTGCGGGTGCGAACCAGAAGGGAGGCGATTCACCTCCAACTCGTTAAGTCTCTTCTTATGCTTGTCCCGCACGTGGGCTTTAATAGCATCTTTGGTGTCTGCATAACCTAATGCCTTTGCTACCTCCTTTGCTTTAAAGTACAGCTTATCGCCTTGCACTATGCATTGCAGTTTAGTTTCGTTGTTTTCGAATACGCGGAGCATATTATACGTAAGGAATATTTTTTATCCTTTCGCTTGGCTCAAGGAACGCGAGCCTAGTAGGCAACGCTTTTTAGCTGATTCATTTCTACACTCAGTTGCGCGTCTGAGACTACGAAGATATATGCGTTGATCTTAGTAGCGTCGCTGGCGTCTTTGGTGCGCTTGATCTCCAACGTAATGCCGTCCTGGGTATTTACCAGCCGCAATCCCTGTCCATGTAGGTCTTCGTCGTTCGTCGTGCGCATGTCGATCCACAGCGCGTACTTATCCTTAAAGAATTTCTTTGGGTCAATTTGGTCGCCAAACTTACGTGCGACTTCCCGGTACATATCCGCGGGCTTTATCCCTTGTGAGTAAACCTTATTAGGCACTCCGTTGATGCTAACACCTACGTTGGTAATGTTAGGATTAAAGAACGCCTCGGAGTCACGCAATCCTGCCGTGTATGTCTTTGCGAACAGCAACATTATCCCTGTAAGGCTGCGCCTGGGAAGGTTAATGCTTTGGTTGATGACCTCTTCGACGTTATTTGTAAAGCTGAACGTCTTGTACATCACGACGTGATCGTAAAGGAAAGCCTTCCCGGAGCTGTATTCCATACCGGCGCTACGTGCTAAGTCTTCGCTGTATACCGTTTCATACTGCAGCTCTAAGTTAGTAACGGAGTATGGGTGGACGGCTGAGGAACTTACGTCCTTTCCCTGTAGGATGTTCGTAGTGTCTGCTAGGGTTACTTCGAACTGCAGCTCGCTTAGCTGCCTTGGGTAGTATGCACCGTGGTTCGTGATAACTTCGAAATCTAATGGAACGACATATTTAGTGCCATAAGCCGTCTTTATTTCGTCTTCTCCTGAGGCGCCAGAGGTTGCGCTTCTTACCTTGCGTATGGCATCACTGGCGATTCCCTGCTCTATCCTTTGCGCGCGGTCAAATGCAGTCAACCATAAGTCTTTGTACGTGGTATACAGATCGTACCTATTTAAGTCCAAGAGGGATTCCCCTGCGAACTTCACCCGCATCTTTGAGACAATGTTGCGGCCAAGGTCGTTGACAACGTGACGCGCGTCCGCAGTGCTTGGTTGTATTGCTAGGTCAAACCTTAGCGCCAGGGTGCCAGGAACTAAGACTAGGTTATCCGTTTAGGCGGGGCACGCCTACGTACAGCGTTTCTCCAGGTCTAGCGCTGCTGGGGGTAAAGGTGACTCGGTGAAAGGTGCGTTCTGCTTTCAGTCCGCCAACCTGCTTAGGTAATACGTTGGGGTTTAACTTTGAGCTTATCATATATAATGGAAGTAGAAGGAACGGATTTGACCCCACCACCGAAGAAGGTCAAGTAGACATTAACGACGAAGAATACGACGCATGGACTAAAGGCGCGGAAACCGACCCCCCTAATCTACGATATGGCTCTAGAAAACAAGTATGGTAATAGATGGAAAAGCTTCAAGGCCCGCCTTGAATCGCATGTGGCAATCAAAAACCACGGCAGCCCCGTCCCTGAGTACTTGGAGCTTCAAACATAGAGCAGCCTGGGCAGCCGCGCGGGAAACTGTAGAGTGGGCAACGCAAGAGCTAACGCAGCGCTATTCCACTTCGATGCTGACGACGTAAGGCTCACAGAACGCGGAAACAAAAGTCCTCATAAGCGTTCAAGACCTGAGATTTCTGATAAAGACCGCTGGACAAAACCGCAGCCCCTCTTTGACGAAAATGGCGAAGTTAGGGGTGACGTAGCAAGATTAAAAGGCTTCCAGCGTGCCACTAGAAGCATGTTAGAAAGATTGGAAAACATAAATGAAAGGGTTGCGTTAGAAAAACGCGTCGAGGAACTGCAAGAAACGTTGGAGAAAGGGAGGCAGAATACATGAGGCAAAACCGACTACTTCTCGATGCTCAAAGAGAGAAGTTGATGACAAAACCCAAAGAATAATAGAAATTAGAGGACAAAGAGACAATGCCCTACGCGATAGAGACCAAGCCCAAAGGGCTTTCGACCTCGCCTTACAGGAGCTAGACCTGACAAAAGAGGAAGCTAAAAACTTGCATATCATCATAACCGGCTCTTTAAGGAACGGCGGCAGTTGGTTGCCGAAATTAACACTAAGGAAGAACAAATCCGGCAAAGAGATCAGGCCCGCGAAGACCTGGAGGGGCAAATAGAGCGGCAGCAGGAAAATTAATCGAGGACCAAAACTCGTCCCGAGGAAGAAAGGGAAGCAGCTCAAAGGGAATCAGAAGCCCTTCAGGAGAGAGTTGCGGAATTGCGGGCGCAAAAGGAAAACCTGGAAAAGGAGCTGGGGCTTACCACCAAGGAAAAGGTAAAAAGAGCCCTTTTGAAGTATGGTCTTCCGCTGGCATTCGCGATTGCTATTTCGAGCGTAGTAGGAGTTATCCTATCCGCTCTTAAGGCTACAGGCGCGGGCGTAAAGAAATTAGCAATGGGCTGACCGACTTAGGGAAAAAGATGGCAGCCGGCATTCCTGGCTGCTTGGTAGTGTTCTTAGTCTGGCGCTTAGGGCCGGCGGAGAACTGCTAAGTTTGTGGGGAATAACATTTGGAATTTAGTCGTAGGCTATTGGAGTGGGGTACTCCTGAAGAAGATGAAGGGTTGATCTTATCCTCGTGTATTACTGGTGGCTTATCGTCGTCAGACCTTCGAGGCGTCCTCGACTGGGGATAAGTAAAGATAGTATTCGCACGCCGCCTGGTAATTCGGAACTAGTGCGTAGGCGGCCGGTCATGTGCTAATGGACTTTGAATTCCAAAAGCATCCGGTGGGAGAAGGTCCCACGTATC
>NW_028292581.1:859879-956185 GCF_029948245.1 Actinia tenebrosa | reverse complement strand
CTAGTTTTAATCTTATCCTCAATACCTTCCTTGAAAGACCCACTAGGGATTCCAGTTGTTGGATGCCATCATTTGGCGACACAACTATCACTAGGCACTGTCCTGTGATCTTGATGAAATCTCTCCAGCCTGTTCAAAAGAAAATTAGCATAATTAGTTTTGTTGTCCAATTTATCGGTTTTGTAGCTTTTTGCGGGTCTACTCATACCAGGAAATCTAACTATTTTCTTTGATAATTCATACCTTTTTATAATCTGTAGGTCGAGACTTTCGCCTCCTTTCCCATTCAAAACACATACGCGATCCAGTTCGAGAAGCAAGGAAGGCGAAGAAGATATGGAAAAATAATAGTGTCCTCGCACTGTTGTGTCGCTACTGAAGAATCAACAACAAAATTGTATAAGTTTAATATAAGAACTTTAGTCTTTTTCCGAAGGTAGCCAAATCTTCAAGTTTTTTTTAATTACATCTTATCTTTACTCGTACTTTATGGTACCTTTTCTAGTTATCTGACGAAACTTCGCTGTTCGACAAGGATACGTTTATAATAACTGGCCATGGCTTAGCGGAAACGTGGGGGTTTCTTTGACATGAAAACTCGCTTTTTCCTTCTTTTTAATTGTTCTAGTGAAAATTACTTTTGATTTGTTATATATCTAATGTTTCGCATTTTCTTTTTATCGTATTTTTTTTATAGCGAATGATAAACGCGTGTGCGCGCGTTTCAAAAAAGGCGGGAATGTAATGAATTACTACGCATGTGCAAGAGCATTTTAAGAAGATTAACTGTGAGGAGCTCTGGGTACGAGGTTCCATTAGCTGGTTCCTATGTACAACAAGACATTTCGTTTTGAAAGTTTAACTGCAATTTTCATAAACATGCGAACTCTGTGTCTGCGAGCTGCACGCTGAAATTCGGTTTTTTTTTGGGTTTTTTTTGCTGCCGTCAATCAAACCTAATAAGTCAGTACCTTTAGCTACCTTTTATGTGATGCGGAAGCCTCAGGGGAGAGACCAGTCGGTCCCCAGACCATATCGGCTAATCCCTTGCATCTCTGTAGAACTGCACGCTATTTTTGGTGTGTTTGCTCAATATTCTTTACTGAAAGGAGAGGTTGCGCGATATTTTTTCGTAGCGGTGAAGTGAAGTGCTTGCTGGAAATTTTTTTGGGGATTTACGCAACCCACCCTCCCTCAATTATATGCCGGTCCGTTCCTTAGCGTAAAGCTTAGGGGGAAATGGAGAGACTAACCCTAGGACACTAGGATGAGTCTTTCCGGACCTCGTTTCGATTTTCTTTTTGGAGGTTCTGATTTTTGTTCTGATGGTTCCGGCTTGTTCCGCGGGTAACGGTTCCGGTAACGGTTCCGGTGGTCCGTTCCGGTGGTCCGTTCTGGTGGTCCGTTCCGGTGGTCCGTTCCGGTGTTCCAAATTTGAACACATGATAGGCGGAAGTGTTTTGAAACATGCGCAATATAAAAGTCTGATTCCAAGAAAATATCAAAACGGGCTGCTGAAACTTTGTTCTTTTCTTAAGCAAAAAATAATAACAGACTGTTGAAATGCAGTTTTTTATGCGAGTAATTTCGGGCTTGCATTCAATATGTGTAGGATCGAACTTTACATTGGATGCTAGCTGTACATGAAGCTACCACGATATAACTAATTGCAAACAGTGGCCGAGTAACAAGTGGTAACATGGGAGATTCGTTAGCTTTCCGTCTGAGTGCAAAAGAATCCCTCAAGAAAACTGTCTGTGATTACAAAAACCCACATTGCTGAGATTGCTGCTCTTCATAGGGACACCACAAGATGTCTGAAGGAAATCCAAGATCTAATAAAAGCCAGTCGACGAACTGAGCCTTTGTTCTCTCTGCCTGCACTCCAGGTTCCAGATTTCAACTTTGGCAATCGTTTGCCTTGTGTTTTGTTTATTGGAACCCATAACTGCGGTAAAACCACTCTGCTGAATGTATTCTTGGGTAAACATATACTTCCTACCCACGAAACTCCGTGTACTGCACGACTAGTGCGAATGGTGTACAGCTCAGGCAATGAGAACTATGTTACTCTGGTGGACTCTCAAGGTCACAAACAAGAAACCAGGACTTTCAAGGATAAAGTTCCCAGGAAATATATTGTCCTGAAGGACGACGAACGCCAAGATGGGGAAAAGCTCAAGACCATAGTAGAAGTAGGAGTCAAAGATATTAAACTATTGGAATGTGGAATAGAGCTCATTTGATTCTCCCGGTCGCAACGAGAACGAAGCTTTGGACCTTGTCGTGGAGGAATTCTTAAGCAAAGGAGTCGTACCCTTGATTGTTTACGTAGTGGATGGAAACAATCAGCTTCAACAAACGGTAAGGGTCTACGGTAGTGGCTCCGAGGAGGGAGTTAGTTAAACACAAACCTCTTTGTGAAGCCGATTATGTTCCGTCTTTACGCTCTTATGGTAGGATTAAAATATGGCTCGCTGGAATTATGGTTTTTTTCCTTAAAAAGCAGGAAATATGCAGGAAATAGAGTTCTTGAACCTCCCCCCCCCCCCTTATTTTAAAATCCTGCAGGGCGTAGGCGGGGGGAGGGGGCAAGGGGGTGAGGGCCCCCCTTTCGTGGAATAATGGCAGCTTTTTAAAATGTATGCAGTAATTTACAATATATTTTTTTTCATTTCTTTTTTCTTTTGTACAAAATAAAACGTAAAATGTAAGGCCTGCCTTTTTTTTTAGTTCGGCATTTCGGGGGCTCAAATTAAACAAAATGGCGGTTTTTTTGAATTTGTCACCCTCCTTCAGGAAAATCTTTATCTTTAAAATCTTTTGTACCTTTATCATGATTAAGATATATAAGCAGGTTTTTGAATGGTTGTCGTTTGGAAAGGGAGTTAGTATACATCTTGTGAAATTTAATGAGAATTGATAAACCAACAATTTTCTATTTTCATGGCGTAAAATTTAACCCCATTTTCTCAAACAGGGACAACATATTTAAGATGTGTGCATTGCCTAAACTCCCCACTGACCCAACCCATATATTACTTGCTCAGATAATGCAAATTGTATCACAAATGAATGACTAGTTAGAACATGATGAGCAATCCAAAAGATTAAGGACCATTCTCTGGGATATCATGAAGAAGGATAAAATCACAGGATAATCTCTTTTAGACTCCTCCATTCTCTTGTGCTATGGAGGACACTATCATGACCTCAAATACTAATTTTTTTTTAGTTTTGCCCCTTCCACTTTTAAGTAAAGGAAGGTACGTCTTTCATTGAGAGTGGAAGGGTGGAGGAGGGGAGGGGTGAGGGGTGAGGGTTGCAGGGGGGAGGGGCATCAGTAAGAAATTGAGCTGAAATTGAATTGAAGGGTTCAAACTTTTTCATTTCATTTCAATTCAATTTCAATTTATTTACACTGTTTTCTCAATTTTATGAAGTAGAATTACAAGAATAGTTATAGCTTTAATCTTTACTATAACCAAATAAAAGCTGCGTAGATAAAAGTAGATAAAAGCTGCAAATCCCCCAGCCCTCCCCCCACTCCCCCCCCCCCCCCCCCCAGAATTATTTTTGTTTAATAATTAGGTTTTTTAATCCCCACTTTTTTAGGGAACATTATGCCAAAAATTCTTGGGTTATTGCAACCAATCATCGATACGATATTAATTGATATGGGTCTTGCAACGAGCCACAAACACTTATCATTATTATATGTTTATTTCAACTTCAGACATTTTTGCTACATGAATACAGAATATTGCGGGCATGAATAGTCTAAGCAAATATCTGCATGACTGGTTTTACAAAGATGTATACAAATTTAACAATTGTACAGACGTTTCACAATCTCACAGTTCTGTGAAATAACCCATTTCTGACACTTTCTTACAATTTTTAGACCATCAGTGAGGCCTACATCATTATCATTATTATTATTATTCTTTTTTTTTATTACTATTATTATTATTTCGTAATTTTGGCAATAATTGAAGTATTCTTTGATTCAAAGGACCGTACCACTATACGAGAGCTACAGAACAAGTTTCCAAACGTTTCTCTGATGTTTGTTTGTAGCAAGGTAGATGTTGAGAAAAAGCCAAGGCTTATGACAAGGATGAAGACAACGATGATGATGAAGCTGACGATCCTTTTGATGAAGAGCTTTTTCAATCAAGCTCAGAAAAAGAAGTATGACGTTTTCCATAAGTTGAAAAATCTTGATTTCCTTCCTTCAGACGATGAAATTGAATCGTCTAGCCTTTTCCATGGAGTTTCTGCAAGGATGGTAAAACTGTCTCGAAAGAGAAAGCTTAGAAACGCAGCAACGATGAGCTTCGAAAACCTGGAGCTTTGCATTTTTGAAAAACTAGAAAGCTCTTTCAGAAAAGAAAGTAAAAAAGCGTTATCAATCTTATTGTCAACTCAAGAGATGATCCTGACTTCTGTGGTTGATAAGGAAAGAACATTTGCCAATGCCGTGTCTTCCGTATCTAATGCTTACAATCGTGCAATTGGCATAGAACTATCGCTCTTCTCCTTGATTTTAGACCTGATTGTCAAGGGCAAAACCATCACCAATGCTATTGGTTCAGAACTGGAGAAGCTAGCAGAGATCTTCATAAAAGAAGGAGAAAAATATCAGTTCAAGGCAAATGGTAAAGGAATGCGGAGTCATTAGTTGAAGAATTTTGCAGTGAAATAAAGGGTTCTATTTTAGACAGAACATTCAATGTGTTGAAGCGCTCTGTTAAACGTGATTTGAAACGCAGTCTTGTCCTCTCTGTGTTAAAGGTGGAGGAGCTAGCAAAGTCTGTCGAGAGCGCACTTCTATCGCGATTTATACGTCGCGCTTATGCTAGTGAATATCACCAAGAAAGGAAACAAATGAATGCCAAACGTCTTGTCGAAAATGTGCTGTACTAGATGGCATTTTAGAGTCATTTTCCATTGCTATCGATGTTGCTTTAAGAAGAGAACTTTCACGACATTTAGAAAAGTTTGACTTGAAAACGACGGAGCCAATGCACCAAAGCCAAAAGATAGTTCCTGGAGACGGAAAGTCGTACAAGGCATGCTCTCAAAAATCAACTGCAAAGAACTTGCTAAAACTGTCGTTAAAACCTGTGGAGAAGCTCTAAAATTAAAACATCAGGAATTCGTGCAAGATGTCCGTGAGTTCAAGTTACTGAACCAAGCACTATCTTCCCATGGTGTTGAATCAATGGTCACGCGTCTTCGTACTGATTATGTCCCACAAGTTGCCGAGCTTGCTGTCAAAGGACATGCTTTGCAGTATGTCATCGAACGTGGCGGCCCACCCGAACTTGGCGAGGAAGAAATGTGCACTGCGCATGGTCGAGTACATTCTTGCTCCAGCCCCCTTTGGTGTGCAGACCGCGATTGCTGTATGGTAAAAGTGGTCACGAAATCTGCTGTTGGCTCAAAGGTTTGGAACCAAACCATGCTTGATTGCATGCATACAATGTAAGTATATCTTATCCTAATGGAGACTAGTCACACACTCGCGTTGGAAAATAGGAATTTGTTGACTTGAGGTTCATCTAAATTTGAAGCTATTTTTGGGAGGGAGAGCCGGGGTCACTCACTATACTCTTCCCACGCCGACCCTTGGAATCTATTACCATTGATAGATCCACTGGTTTCACATGTACGAATAACATTAAGTAGATTTTGTTGCTTTATTTCAGAGATATTGTTGAAAAGCTTGGCACATGTTGTCCAAAGTTTCTACAGCTGAACGGCTGGTTCTTACCAGAGCCAGATAAACTCTACATAGTAATGGAAAAAGCAGTAGAAGATCTATTGGCTGCCCTGAAACGAGGAATGTCATGGGGAAAAGCGCTTGCGAGTTGCTATAGATGTAGCAGAAGGAGTTTCTGCAATACACAAAGCTAACTACATCTATCAAGATCTCAAGCCCCAAAATGTCATGGTAATATTAATTAACTATAAATGTGATTTTCTGAAAGAAAATAGACAGCGCGTTTATTTATAAAATTCATATTTATTGAGTTCAACAAGTGGTGCGCGCTTGATCTATATTTACCTGTAGGGACTCTCTAGACTTTAAGAAAGTCTTTCGTCTTCATATTAGTTCACACGCGCTAAATAAAGCAGGCCGCCCAACCAGGATCACACGACTCGCTGGAGCTACGAGCTGAATGATTGGTCGAGAACTTCGGACTTTCTTGATTTTCACCTACAGGTCCCTGTGGTCCTAGAGTTGCCCCAAGTCGACCTCTCCCAGACGCTCAGAGCAGTTTGTTCAAGTCGTTTGAAGTCCGAAAAAGTCCGAAGTTCTCGACCAATCAGCGTGTGCGATTTTCTATAATCACCAGAGTAGTAATGATGAAAATGCCTATTTTGCGGCATGTTTCGGCCGGCAAGCGTTACGACCAACTCTATTTTTCCATTAGAATGGACCAAATCCACTTGGCGTAATGTTTTGCCCATTTCAGACCCGGTGTTGTTCTCTTGAGAATAAGAGTCTTTGTTTGAGTTGGTTCGATATCCATGTGTCTTCTCATGTACAGCTGTTAAACAAAGAAATATTACTCTAGCGAATGACACGTGGTCTGAAATGCCAATGTGTATTGCCAATGAACCTGACTCACGTGTAAAACTGATACCATTTTAAACACATTTTTTGAAAATGATCCCATTGTAAGAATGGGAAATTTTGTAATTTTCTTCCTAAAGGCATTTTATCTGATAAAGTTTTGATCAGTTGATGTGCTACAGATGCTGGGTGAATATGAGTCTTTACACAGGAAACCCAACAGGAAGTAAACGTTTTATGACATGCCAAAAAAGATAACTAAATCAATATAGGTTTGATTATGCACGTTTACTTTAGTTTTCTTTGTGATTTCTGCCAGCTAACTGTAGATGGAACATCCAAGGTGAATCTGTGTAAACCAGAGAAGCCATTCGAGACTACAAAACTGGGAATCCCTTTCCACATTTCACCGACGATGTTTCTTAACTACCAAGGAGGCAGCCATGCCAAAAAGATGTATGATATTTACGCCTTTGGTTCTCTGTTGTGGGTCTTATGCGAAGGGTCAGGGGAAGCTCGACCACAGGTCTACTCACACTGTTATGATATCGATGCAATGAAAGATGCAGTTTGCCACCAAGGGATACGACCCGAGAGACCACCAAAAACCCCAGATGCTTGGTGGGATTTGATGACTCTATGTTGGAAGGAAGATGCCTCTACTAAGATGCAAAATGTGCTGGATCAACTGCTTCAAATTCATTACAAAAACACATGTACTTATGAATGGATGAAACCCATCATTGTCTTACAGAAAGAGATTTCTCTGTATTTCTATGGGATTGAGTAGAGAGGAGACTAGTAGAGAAGCCGATGCTACTCAATATATACTGGGTTTTCAATAAGGAAATCTCGCATCACAATCGCATCGTAATAATGGTTTTTCCAAATTCTAAATTCGTTTTTGATCGCCATTTTTTTTGGGAGAGAGGGGGGGACTTATCTCTCGATATTTACTTATCATTTCCGCAATCTAAAATTTAAACTAAAATGATTAATCAATTCCCAACGGAAACTTGTGATGTTGAAAATATCTTGTTTAATTTGCTACACTCAAAAAAAATCTCTCTAACTCGGCTGTTAATTGTTCTGGCTATGGCAGCTCAAATTTTTGATATTCAAGAACCTTAGATTTTGTTTACTCACAATTCGCTACATTCAACATTGCACGCAACATTGCACCCAACAAATTTGAATAGGGGTGAAACATGTTGCACGAAAACCTCGCAACATCGCTTGTGTCAGCCTGATATGCTAAGAAAAGTGGTCAGCGGATATAAATTTAGTGCAAGCTGATTGGCTGGACATTTGAAAACATTGCACGCAATGTTGCAGCCATGTTCACACGATGAGATTTTCTGCGCTCAATGTTGCAAGAGTAGAGCGCGATTCAACTTCAGATTTGTTGCATGCAACAAGTTTCAGGGGTAGACACTCAAAAGGCAGCTCAAAAGTTTTGATTTCCAAAGAGATTTGAAACTCGAAGAAAAGGAAAAGGGGAAACTAAAATTCGTATATTTATTAGTCAGACTAATTTGGCCTATTTTTTACTAATAGTTTTGGTCTAATGTTGATGGTAGGGTAAGGGTGACCGCGGCTGTAAGCAAAGACGCGTTATTTTATTAGTAGCATTGGTAAGGACAATTCAACGAACATCAGGATGGTAAAGAAATTTTTCTTGATTTCACAGGCCGATGAAAATTCGTTCGAATAACAGTGATTTTTGTAACAGCATCCGGCTTTGCAGCTAGCAAAATATTAATCTAGTTGATTATACAGAATCTTTCAGGACACTTTGACGCATCTGAGAATAGAAACAATGTGAATCGAATAAACTCTAGGGAAAATAAAAATCGTGTCAAGTCACGATATGATTTCTCCTATTTTGATGAGAAAATTTCATCTTCAGCGGCGCAAATTTACTTCATTTTGAATTTGAATTCAGATTGTAATAAAATCATCAATAGAAATTTGTTATTATTTGCTGGAGGACTTATATCCATGTGCAACCTCTATTAACCGTTCCGAGGATGAGAAAAAATTTGGGTCAAGTTGGTCAGCTCCATAAGTGAATTATGTTTTAGGAGACATATTTCTAAGATGGCGTCTATGGGCAGTTGTCCCCTAAAACCGTCCCACAATGCACTGTAATGTCATCTCGACCCTGTTTTTTCTCAACCTCGGAACGGCTAATATCTATCCGTCTCTACTGTCCACTAAATTTATTTGCTAATGTCTATTTGTGTGTTGTATTTTACTATACTTGAGATTATTATCTGGATCTTGGGTGGGGTTGTATTAGCTGAAAATCGTCAAAATGTAAAATGAAGTTAAAAAGTCTTTATAGCTGACCTTTTAAAAGTAGTATCTTTTTCGCCTATGTGTACTTAGATATTGGATTTAATCAGTTTTAACGTTTTTTTCCTCCACTGTTAAATCCATAATCTAAGTACACAGGGCAAAAGAGATACTTCTTTTTATGGAGGTCAGCTAAGATTTCTTTACTTGATTTCACATTATGACGATTTTATTGAACTTTGTAAGAATCGCCATACGTTTCCTTATGACATGACACAACAGAAACCTAGCTTGGGCTACCTATGATTAAAAGCGTTATTCAATACCAGAATCTACACTGTAACAAAAAAACAAGGAAAAAATCATATCTTTATTTTTGGTGCTTTGTTTTATTCTTTATTACAAGCTGCATCGATTGATAATATTTGTGATGTTTTCTAGCAAAAAATTATTAATTTCGTATTGATTGAATTTATTTTTAATTCTTTTAATGCAATAAACCAATCTAGGTTCTATAAATTTGTGAGAATTCACTATACAATATGAAAATAGCGCATACCGAGCAAAATACCTCGTATCAAACACGAATTGCTATGGCAACTAGACATCATCTGATCTATGTCAGTATCCCCATGACGTAATGTCACTCGTGACCAAACAAGTGCAGGCACATGAAATACATTGGGTTTTCTATGGCAACTAGACAACACGTGATCTATGTCAGTATTTCCATGACGTTATGTCACTCACGTGACCAAACAAGTGCAGGTACATGCAATACAGTGGGTTTTCTATGGCAATTAGACAACACGTGATCTATGTCAGTATTCCCATGACGTAATGTCACTCACGTGACCAAAGAAGTGCAGCCACATGAAATACAGTGGATTTGTAAATGTAAATGGCGTTCGATAAACTTGAATTGAAGTTTTCTTCTCTGTTTTGTCAATGTAGTGTAGTTTGTCACATTTGGTATCTAATTTCCTATAAAATCAAAATTGCGAAATAACAATTACGATATAAGCTTTCACTTCTCTAGAAGTGGCAAAGATAACAGTGTTAATTGGTGGTTTTCAACCATTCCCAAGAGAATGAAATAACAAAAGACACGGCGGCCATGTTGGAGGATATAACAAAAGAATTCATTAACCATTCTTTTGTTACGTTCCTCCAAAATGGCCGCCGTGAAAACCATCAATAGGGAATTTGCACACTTTGCGTCAGAATTTAAATTTTAATCAAATAAAAATATAAAAACAATAATTGAAAAGAGCATTCCGAAATTAGTAAATCGGGAAAGCTTGAAGTGGTTTTTAGTACCCCGCTTGCAGGTCTTTTTCTGCCCTCGGCATTCTGGCTTCCGCCGAGTCGGGAAAGAAAACGGCACTCCAGTCCGACTAACCCGCTGCTCAGCCCTAGGGAGGGGAAGAGAAACAACATCTGCTCGCAGGGTAAAGTGGGTTTGATAGAATTAAAAAGGAACCCAAGGTATGGGCGACCGAAGTTGGCTTATTTTACAAGGAATGTATCGTGGTGGACAAGCTGTTTCCCACCAACACACATTTTCCCCCTTGTAAAAACGCCGAATTTGATTGAGTTTAGGGATTGATGTTTAACTTATGGCGAAAAAAGTATTCAAAAAACACCTCTACAAGAATGCAAGTTTCAAAGGAAGAACACATTGTATTGAGGAAGGTTTCTAATACTTGCCTTCTTTTTTCCATGCAGCTTTCATCGCAGCCACTCGACCCCTCGGTACCACGTCGACATCAGTGATTTGATGCGCCATCAGAATCTGAAGCTTTGAAAGCACAAAGATAGGAATTATTTGAAGTTTGAAATCAAATAAATGACGCTTGCCTGGGCACCCCCCTACCTGCAGGCATGAATTCGCTAAGGCCCCGTCCACACTATGCCGGATAAATTTGAATCCGAATTTTTATTTATTCGGTTAGGCCTCGTCCACACTAGTCCGGGCGAATCCGGAACAATTCTTCACCGAAAACGAATTTTTTCGAATACGGTCTCCAGAGTGGAACAATTTGAAAACGCCGGCTAGTATTCCTGTGGACGGAGAACATTTCGTATCCCAAATTTTTCGAATACGATGACGTCATGATTGTCATGGGAACATGGCGGGAATGCTTAAAATTCACCGCGGGCTCAATTTCAGCTTCGATGCACATGCTCAGATGTGCAATGAAGCGTTTTTGCCGCCTCTGATCGGACTAGTGTGGCGCGAAACATTTTATCCGTTTTCATGTGTGGACAGAAAATTTTTTTTTTGGTTTCGGTGTAAAAGTTGCGGATTCAAATTTATCCGGCATAGTGTGGACTGGGCCTTGCACTGAGTCCTGGGAGTAATTGTTTTGGGAGACATAACAATGGACTTTTTTTTTGCATAAGAAAAGACGACCTATTGTTTTGTCTCCCAGGAACAATTTCTCTAGGAAATCATTGTAAGGGGTCTATCGGCAACAAATAGACTAAAATGAGCTCCAAAATAAATAAATAAATCACTTTATTTACATCTGTAGTCGTTCTAGCGCTTTCGCACTAATTGGGGACACTTTTCGCTCACACGCACTCAATATTTTATGCACACAACGCTCAACTCACATGTTGACTTTTCCAAGAAACAGATTCTTATAAAACCATTAGTCAGATTTTTAGAAATTGGACAATAACCGTTTTAGACGTCATTGGTGACAACTTACAAGAAAGGAAAGATGGTTATACTTACTTTACTCCCTGTCTGGGGTTGAGGTCGTTCATTGTTCTCCACGACATAAACAGGCATGGATCGTCTTTTGAAGGGGTCTATTGGTTTAGTTGCTTCTTTTTCTCGTAAAGAGACAACAGGCTCGGCACTTTTTGCTTCTTCTTTTCTCGCCTCTACGGAAGCTTCACTCGTGGAAGTCTGAGAAGACGAAGAAGCAGGGCTGGTTGATTTTTTATTTTTTTCCTCTTGACTCGAAGACGATGATTTACTGGTTTCTTTAGATTCATCTTTAGGAAACAATACATTGTATTTGTCTCGTGGGTTAAGGGAATTAGATCTTGGTCTCGAGTCATTGACCTTGGGAACTCCCTTTTTTGTTTCCTCTTTTTCCGTTTCTTCCTTTTTTCCAGAGGAAGAAGAGGCTACCTCATCGTTAGCTAAGATTATCTTGTATACACGTTGTGCATTCCTTCCTTCCGCGCCTTTGACTTTAGTGTCCTGAGCGGACTTTACTGAACTATCTTCTGCTTTGGACTCCTTCTTTGAATCTTTTTCCCCTGGTTTCGAGGACAGAGTATCCACAAGGGACGAGATGCCATATTGTTTACTAGATCTGCCGATGACTTTCTCCTCGAGTGATCTCATGGCTGGACTTTGCTGGGGAGTGACATCATCGCTCATACGTTTTGAGTCTTTCGAATCACCAAACATTGACATCATATCTTGAATAGATTTTCTTTTTTCTCCCAAATCGGGTTTGTCAGCTTTCTTTCTCATCACCACTTTTGTTGTACTCTGCGAAGAACTGGTACTGTCCTTGTCCTCTTTAGCGTCGTCTTCGGTGTCCATAGTAGAAGACATGTGTATGATGTTGACTGGCCTGTGTTTTGCAGGCTCTGGTTTAGCTTCTGATGCAGACGAAAGGGGTATGATGTTGACTGGCCTGTGTTTTGCTGGCTCGGGTTTAGCTTCTGATGCAGATGAAAGCGGTACGATGTTGACTTGTTTTGCAGGTTCATCAGGTTTAGTTTCTTTAGCAGATGACATAGGTACGATATTGATTGGCTTGCCTTTTGATTGCCCAACTGCGTTAGTGTCCTTAGCATCTGACATGGGTACGATATTGATTGGCTTGTCTTTTGTTTGCCCAACTGCGTTAGTGTCCTTAGCATCTGACATGGGTACGATATTGATTGGCCTGTCTTTTGATTGCCCAACTGCGTTAGTGTCCTTAGCACCTGACATGGGTACGATATTGATTGGCTTGTCTTTTGATTGCTCAACGGTTTTGGTGTCAAAGGTAGATGGCATCGGTACGATATTGATTGGTCTGTCTTTTGATTGCCCAACTGCGTTAATGTCCTTAGCACCTGACATGGGTACAATACTGACTGGTTTGTGTTCAACGGCATCCTTTTTAAATGCTTTGTTCTTCTCATCGCACGATGCAGTCGTTTCTGGTGTCTTCGGTGATGGGTCACTTGATAATCCTTTTTCAGAATCAGTGGATCTAGAGGTATCAATTTTTGCATCTGTTACGTTGTCGGCCTGTTTCGTGCTCTCAGGTGGTTTATACATGGACGGTAGTATAGGGTTGAAGCTTTTTGAGCTAGGTGCGACCCAGCTCTTGGGTCGAATGGCATTAGCACTACTACGGTTCAGGTTGCGGAACACTAGTGATGCTGGCGGAGATTCTCTGGTGTTCGACTGCCGTTGTTCTTTCTCCTTTTTTCTTTGTTCTTCCAATTCCTTCTCCCGATTTTTAATGTCCGCCCAGCTTTGTGTCTTAAACGCGCCGGGAGTCGGTCTCTTGTATACAGACGGTGCCTGAGGCTCAGGCTGCTTCACCTGTGAACTTTCCTCTTTATTTGAAGAACTTGAAATGTTTTTTTCGCTTTCTTTCGGAGGTGGCTCGTGTGAATCCGTCTGGATCCCAGACGTAGGAAACGAGATGTCAGCCGCAAGATCCGAGTAACGCCTTAGAGGTGGTACAGTAATCGGTGGAGGGTTGGGCAGTTCTATCGGCTCTGAACTGCACATGGCATTTGATGAAGAATAATTCGATGAAGATATGACATTGTTGGTTATTTTCTCTCTAGGTTCTTTTTCTGTTTTAGCAGGAATAACCTCTGCAGGAGCGGGTGGAACTGGGGGAGTATCTTCTCTTGGAGAACAGAGTGGAGATGGAAGAGTTGGCGACACACACCCTGATCCAGGTGGAGACGTTAAGGGAGGAGTGGGTGGGGACAAATCTGCAGTTTCTGATAAGTCCAGCCTATATTGACCAACATCCTTATTATGATCGTCCGAATCTTTAGATTCTTGTACGTTATTACTTACAGATGCTTCAAATACTGGATCAGGCAGGTCATCGAATCCTTCATCTGGCTCTTCAGCAGCATGGCTTACATCTTCCATGTCATCAAATGGAGTTTTATACGTGACCTCATCTGATAGGTCTTTCTTGTTACTATCTAAATTACTTATTTTGAATTGTTCGCTTTCCAGAGTTTCTTGACTGTCTGGGATAAATGGCTCCGGTACTTCAAATGCAAGCGAAGACTCATATTCTATCTGATCTTCTATTTTCAGATCAGAAGAGGTTTTCTCAACCTCATCAGAAAAAGACTTCTCAAGGGTTTGTTCATCCCTAAACTCTGTTGGTACTAGACCTACAGGGCTCTTCGTTCCCTCTTCTTGGACATCAGGCTGTGTATCTTTAATTTCTGCCTTAAATGACGGCTGAGGTTCCGCAAGCCAAGGAAACGATGAGGAATTCAGCCCCAGTTTCTTCTTCTGTGGTTGTGGACTCATAGCTTCACTATCAGCGAATTCAGCAGGAGGATTCGCAAACTCACTTGGAGGAGGCGCAAAGTCCATGGGAGGAGGGATAGGGTTTAATACATCTATTTGCGAAAGAGAATCTGGTTTTTCCTCGTCATTTTGTGGTAATTCCTCGTCTGTCAGGACTGGTGGTGGGGGTACTACCATATCCTCAAAGGTGGCATCACTTTCATTACCAGAATACTCCACGTTACCAGAGTCATTACTGATGGAAAGATTTGTTGTCAGCTCTACTGACTCTGATTTAGAGAACCCTAAAGGAGGAGGAAGAGTCGGTTCTTCAGGTGCTGACTCTAATGTTCTTGTGTTAGTAACAGTAATAGTATCCTTCTCAGCAAACTCCATAGGAGGCCCGACAGGGAATGGTTTGTATCTTTCTACAGGTGATAACAATGGCATGTCACTCTCGGGAAATGATGATATATCAACACTAGAGCTTCGACTGTCATTGTCAAAACATATTCTTGACAACTCTTCATCGTGTTCGTCTTCTTGCTCATCTGCAGCGCTATCTGGACGTTTTTCTGGTGTTGGGATGAGAAACTTCAATGGTATAGATTCAGGCGAGGTGACTGTGCGCTCAGGAGGGTCAGGGCTCGTGGGAGTTGAAGGTAATGAAGACAGGCAGAGTGGTGGTAATGGTCGTTCAGGTTGTTTTGGCCTTTCTGGTTTCACCCGTCGAGTAGCAACGACTGGTCGTTCTCTGGCTCCTGTCTCGATGGATGATGAATGCTCCAACTCCTCAGGATAACCATTCACATCAGGACTTTCAAAGGCTATGATAATTAAGTGTTAGTCAGTAAAGGTAATTTCACGCAATAAATAATAAGACATTTTCCAATTTTAACTAGACAAGAAGATGCAATGAGGGAGGCAAAAAAAAAAGTCACAAAAAGTGGTGAAAATTTGTCAAAAAGTCATTCAACAACCTTTGAAAAAAACTTCAAATCTTGAGTACTTACTGGAAGACCATGTTGTTTCATGAAGATCATCATCACTAAGAGGGCTGACAGGGTGCTCACATTCATCAAGGGGCGGCGGTTCATCATCAGGAGGGGGAGGGGGGCAGAAGACCGGAGGAGGTCTATCATTGGTTTTGGTGCCTTCAGCTCCTGTATCTTCTACAGAAAGGTTGCTTTCAGACCTTTGGCGAGATTTTGGAGCTGGTGGTCGTGCAGGGGCCTGGAATCAAGTAATTAATGTCTGTCATGTGTCATCTTCTACGTCACCCCACCCCATCCTCCTACGAAGGAAAAAACGGGGAGCTCTCTCCCTCCCCGTAGGGGTGAGGAGTCGAACATGAACATATATATGTTTAAATTATAGAAAAAGAGATTTTAACAAGTTGACGTCATTTCCACGCGTTTGGATCGGCCGGGATAGGCCCGGTGAGTATGCCTCATAATACTTGTAAACAATCGACAAGTTTTGGCGCCTTTTGAATCACACACGCGTGTAAATGGCATCAACGTGTTTGATTGACGGCAGTCTATTGCAAAGTGCACGTCGCGATTTTTGTCTGGGGTGGCCGCGTAGCAATGCAAACGCCGGTAAATCTTAGAGCTCAATCTTACCGGCCTTTTCTTAACATGTCTTTGATGAGGCGATAGTCTAGGGGATCCCTGTGGTGTACTAGAAGATGACCCCACGGCAGCAACTTTCTCCGTAGCAGGGAGAACAGTCGGTTGGCTTAGGTCAATCTCTTTTTTAGTTGGTCTTGCTGAAGGCTGTGGTGGTCGTGGTGGTGGTGGTGCTTTTCGCTTGGGCTTCCCAGCTTCCCTCAGGCTCAGCTCCCTCACAGCCGGGTTGGTTCGCTTTCCTTTATATTCAGAGAAAGATTGGCTGGACTTCAGTTCGTTGACTCGTAGTTCATGGTTCGATTTGGTCGGTGCGTTGGATCGAGACATGTATGGTTGAGGTGGGACTGGTGGTTTCACACTTCTCTCGCTCTATAACAATTATAAAAATGAACATCGATTAAACCCAAGTCAACGAATGCTCAATGTCGCCTGACTTTTCAACGGCATTACGCACCAAGGGCCCAAGCAAAGGTGTCTGCAGTGAGAAGATCCACAGTAATAACGGTGTCTCAAACTCACCACAACGTCCGTAGATTATGAAAAGGAGTCAAAGTTAGGAACGGATCACAAGTTAATTGTGAATTGCGTAAATCCCTCCCCCCCCCCCCCCCCCAAAATATTGAGCAAGCACTTCACCTACGGAAAAAAATATTGCGCAACCTCTTCTTTCAGTAAAGAAATATCGAACGAACACAAAAAAAGCTGTGTGCAGGGATTGTCTCCCCCCCCCCCCCCAATAATGGTCCCCTAATTATCTAATGGTCCCCTTAATGGATACGAAGAGGGACCGGGATAACAAGAGGTTTTAATAATTTACAACGGCGAAAATTGCATTGTTTGGCTGTACAACATGGTTACCATGTATGAAACCACTTGTATCTCTGCCTTAGGATGCATGTGAGAGGATCAGAACATACAACGTCCTACTGACAAACACTGAGCAAGCTTTACTCACAATGGATGCCAGTTCGTCTGAATTACTTGAAGTCTTGCTGTCCTTCCGTGTTGCGTTTCTTCCTTCTAAATCTAACGATTCCTGACTAGAATCTGTATTGAAATACATTCGAATTTAACTGACTGAACATCAGCTCTGACTAACGCCATGAAAAACGCAACAGATAAGCATAGAAAGAAGAGATATTTTCAATGCGTTATTCATTATATTATCCATTTTCACTATTTAAATTTCATGCATTTTTACCTTTTACAGAAAGAAAAAGACCCCAAATAAAGATGTTAATGTATCAATGGTATGCGTTATGGGTCATTTGACCAATTACTATCCCTGGCAGGCATGCGGTAATGTATTAGTATTACTATTACTGTAAGTAGGATGCTTAATCCAGTACTCACACAATCGATTAGCTCTTAACCCAGCAAAAAGATTAGCACTACTAGAATTACCGACACAGGAGTCATCACTTGATGAAATCTTGGTTAGTTTACTTCTAGAGCTATGACCTAGAATGGTTAATGATGATGTAGCATATGATCAAATGAATTATGCAATGAATGGGATGGGATTCATGGGGCGCTTTTCATTTTTAACCTGAAAACCAGAAAACCAGAAATTCCGGTTGGAAAAACAAATGGTATGTGCCATTATAGTTAATAAAGGGAGTCATTCCCCTCTTTTAATTATGTTGCCGTTTCGATTTGAAAGGCCTGGAAAGCTCGGTTTCCAATTGAGGTAATCTAGTTTTCCAGCTTTTTTTGGTTCTTTCGGTAGACGCGTGTACCATTTGTCGGAAGCCAAAGTTTCCCGCTCTTTTCTTACCAATAGCAAACGCATTTCCAACCGGATGGATTGGTTTAAATTGCAAGCACCCATGGTATTATTTCCTTGCAGCGTCCCTCACAACTTTTGTCAAGCACAAACTGGAGGACATAACCTGTTATAGAAGTAACTCAGACTCGTATTCTCCTAAGAGTGTTCTTGCATTTGTTGACTAGTGTTTGAGGACTGTTCAATCCTTGGGTTCTGAGTTCTCGAGCTTAACAACAGCAGGGCCATATAGCCAGACGAAAATGTTTACCGAGGCAAAAGAGCGGCGAAGGGGGGAGCAAAATTTTTGGGTTAGGGTTAGGGTTAGGCGATTTTACAGAGTATTGAGGGACATTTGTGATAATATACCAAGGCAACTGCCTCGCTTGCCTCATTTGGTCCTGAACAGTGCTAGGGACACTGATATTGTGTTCAAGATTGGATGGCTTATCCTTTCACAAGTGATCCCTCTTGGCTCAAAATACTGGCTAAATTCCACTTACAAGAGGTGGTCACTTACATGGCATGTCAAGTAAAAAAAAAATTGCAAGTGTCTCAGTGGTTATGACAAATGGTAAGCTATGACAAGTGCTCATGACATGTGTTCACTTATGACATGTGGACTGAAAATGACAGGGTCTCTTTATCATTTTGGTTTTCTAGACAAAAAAGGGTATTTAGAGGGGTCTGATCTTGCCCTCTGCAACAGGCTATGTCTAACACATGAGAGGAAGATAAGAAGAGTTTGAACAGCATGGTAACTATAGAAACCAGAAATTAGCTTCCCTTATATTTCATGTCTTTTCTATGCCAAACACCTTTCTGTCAGGTTTAAGGCCTAAGACTCTGAATCTGTCTTGCACAGACACTCTTGCACTTTTTAGATTACTAGTCACATACATTAACCCATTCAGCTTAAGACTACAAAGCATAGGATTTTATATACAAACAAACAAATAAACAAAGAAAAACTACTAGATATCATACATGACACACACTTCAAGTACATAGTTCTAACATTACCTCTTTTATCCAGAAGTCTTAGTTCAGTGAATTCAATATCACCAACAGCACTACCAGCATCAAAACACTGATGCTTGAAGTCATTGGACTGCAAAGAGTGGTGTCTGGGGTTCAAGTTCTCCTCTTTACAGATGTACGTTTCCAGATTCCTGACTGGCATGTTGAGAGGTACTAGTAAAGATCTCTGTTGACCATTTGGTAAAATGATGTCTAACTGTTTGCCCTACATTAGAAAAAAAATTAGGTTGAATATATCACAAATGCCATTAAATACAATAACAAAATAACTATCTTTTCATCCATATTTAAGATGTCTCAAAAGAGTGTTTTAGGCACCAATTGATTGCTGTTTTAAGTGCTTAAAAATAAACCTTGCCTTAGCTCAAAGATATCCACTGGTACGATAAAATATAGGTTTTGAAATTTATAATAATGGGTGTGGCATGACAATCTGCATTTGCACGTTAATGTTAAGGGGAAATCTATCATATTTTTGATTGCAAAGTAATAATAACTTTATTAACATCTTGAATACTTCTAGCCCGGCACAAGCACCCTACTAATTGGGGAGACAAAGTGCTATAATAATATAATAAACAAGTGGTAAATAAATTACATTGTCAGCTGTAAATGTCCTTCTTAAAGACTTAGCTAGAGCAGAGCTAGAAATAACAGCTGCTCAGTCACCGGTCATGATAACAAACAAAATTAGGTTTGGCTTGTTCATACATCATTCCCGGCCCAACGTAACTAGTCAAAATGACCGGCAACTCAAAGACTTAACTGGACACTTTTGGCCAGAGAAAGTTTGTGGCCAGCTGATTCATTTCTTACCTTCTTATTTTCATCTTCAAGAAGACTTTCAACCTTGACTGGACTTGTTCCTCCACTGGCTTCACCATTATCAGAAGCCACTCCCACATAGATGATTGACACTTCCCTGATCTTTAATGATCCCAGAACTGTATCAGACTCGTATGTCAACTCTTTGTTTCCAATTCTTGGTAATGAAAGTTGATGCTCTTGAGGGTTCAGGCTCTCTTTTTTGCAAATTAAGTCAAACAGCTCACTCATTGTGAGTCTGAAAATTGAATAATCAATAAAAGTTTGGTTTTGATTTCTTAAATAGTAAGCACTTTTGCCATCATTTCCCCATCATTTGCAAATAATTCATTCATTCATTCACTCATTCAATTAATCTATCTTTTATTCATTATTTCATCCATCTGTCCGTCTGTCTGTCCATTCATTTGTTCGTTCGTCGTTCGTTCGTTCATCAACTCAAACTATAAATTTCAACATTTCTTTAATAAAAAATGTGAATGATGAGCTTCCAAATGGGAAGCTGAAGGTGGGAGGGAAATGACAGTGATTTTACTTACAATCCTGGTACAGACATCACTGTAGTTTCCTTGTTTGGCAGCTTAACAATCAGTGAGGTTTTTGAATGTGGGACACTAGAGACTTTAGGATCGCTTATCTGAGACACCATTGCCTGCAATAATGTAACAGAAGAAAATTATAACATGTTAATTCAATTAGTTCAAATTATGTAAATTTACTGTGGTTTTCATATTCTGCGAACTTCGTAGTTGTGAGCTGCACACTGAAATTTGATTTTTCACCATGCTGTCAATCAAAAATAATAAGTTGGTACCTTTTATATTCTTGACTGGTAGCAGTGAAAAATGTCGCGAACTTGTTTTTCAGACAGGGAAATTTGATAAAAAAATCTCAGTATGTATAAAATAAATTCAATTATCATATAATTATCCATAAAATGCCCATATTTCTCCTTTTTGAAAAACTGATATTTTCACATGGGGGGGGGGGGGGGGGGGGGTATAGGGTAAGATTTCTAGAGGGATACAAATCAAAGATACCATGTTTTAGGAAATAACCCTTTACCACACCCTTTAATGGCCAGACATGATGATTGGGGGGGGGTTGGCAAAATTGATCAGCAAGGCAAATATTTGACTGGATAATTTCCACTTCAGACTGGGCATTGTCCAGTGACCAGCCAAAAGGTTTAGCCCAGTAAGAGAATACGACTTACTTTTCTCTCTGGCTGCTTGAAAAGCTCTGCCATCTTAATAAGAGTTGATTTCATTCTGCACAAAGCTATATAAAACTAGCAAAAAGAAGAAACATCATCATCAACAATGATCACTCTCATTTAATTGATAACTATCTTTCATAAAAATGTATCTTGGATGTGAAGCTAATTGGGATAAAGTGTCATTTCTTTTGTATTATTCTTTTATACTCAATTTCAGAAATTAAGTTTTGAAAGTGGTGTATATCATTTTTTCTGCATCAATTTAGCAACATGTAGACAATAATTTAGTCTTTAATTGGTTACTTTTATCATGTGCATCTGGAATAAGACATGATAATGAATAATTTCTAAAAACCTATATAAATTAGTATTTTAAGAGCTCTTTAATGTCTTAATATCGAATATATTACTGTCTCATAATACACTTCGAGTTTTTTGTCACCTAATATTCAAAAAGATGCATATTATAAATCATCCCTTGAGCCATAGTTAACTATATGCTTGAGCTCATCAATTGAAAATTAAATTTATTTTCATCAGTCGGTGTATTTGAACTCAATGCTTCATTTTAGAGGTTTGAAACAGTAGAAAGTGCAGAAAATAATAACCTGTCTTTTTATTGCAACACTAGTTAACATTTGTCTTTAACTTAACATAATCTATACCTGGTTGGCTTGGCTTTCCTTTGCAAACCGTACACCAAACATATTACTAATGCTTTCATTCCACTTCACAAATGCCTTATTCTGTGCACATTTGGTATCCTTGGTAACTGAAAATTCCATTAACTAAAAATAGCAAAACATGAAGTCAATACATGCATAATATTGTTTAAAGTGCATGGGATAAATGATTAAAAATGCACTATTTTTTGAAACAGTAGAAAACTTGTGCAGATAATAATAACCTGAATAAAATCGAAGTTTTTACAGTCTGATTATCCCCACTGTAATATCAAATTGTGAATGGGAAAAGCTATAGCTAGGCTGGGTCTAAGTAGCCCAGTTACTTTTGTTGCACTGCAAAACCCAACATAGTTACACAATAAAATGGATGATTTCGTTGGTATCAACAACTTGCAACTCCTTTCATGTTTTCTACAGAGCCAACAACTATATATATGGCATGTTCTCTCATGTTTTAATGGCTGTCATGTCAATCAAAGTTACGATTGTCTTGGTAAAAAGTATATTTTTGATTGACATAAAGCCAAAAAAAAACAGATGTCTGGAAGTTTCGGAAGTGGTAGAAACAAAAAGTGTGCTCTAACAGACCCCTTGCCAAAATGGCTGTCAAAAAGAAAGGAAAGAGCACCTTTACCATAAACTACTCACCCTTGCTGACCCACTAACAGCAATAATCTTAAAAGGTTTGTTAGCATTTCCACGTTCTTGTATAAAACAAAGAGGGATGAAACCATCTACAGCTAATTTCCACTCCTTCGTCTCATCATCACAAGCATAAAACATGCCATAGAATGTTTCCAAGATTGTTTCGCCTGCACGAGCCAGGGAAACTTTTTCTTCGTCGTAACTCTTAACTGGCACATTTACCAACCCTTTTTCAGGATCGACTCGTTCTTCAAGATGACGTAAAACTAATGCCTGAGGCTCATTGGAGTCTCGTGATTTCTTTGCAAGAGCTTTTCTGTGAATATCTCCAAAGCTCCCAGGAGCTTCTTCACCTCGGATCTCCATATCGATTGGATCATACTTTAAGACTTTCGGAGGAGCTTTTGGGGCAGCAGTCCGATGAGAGAGCCTGAAACAAAAAGGTTTCTTAAAGGAGTCAACTTTTTGACAGTCAAGCAATAATAATAAGATTAATCATAAAGTCAAAAGCAAACATTAAAATGGTTTCAATCTTGAATAAACACTGAGACGATTTGGAGGACTGAACCTATTCAAATTAAAACTGTGGTAAATTAAAACAAAACATATGTGTGCTTAAATAGAACTGAAACAACACCAGACTCATGCCGTCTACAAAGCCTTCAACCACAAACAATGCAGTT
This sequence comes from Actinia tenebrosa, assembly GCF_029948245.1. NCBI lineage: Eukaryota > Metazoa > Cnidaria > Anthozoa > Actiniaria > Actiniidae > Actinia > Actinia tenebrosa. The sequence continues at coordinate 933,291 of NW_028292581.1, read as the reverse complement.
ATTCAAGTTTTGAGTTATATTTTTGCGTAATTTCAGGGTTATATTTTTATTGAACATTGACAAAGTTAAAAATAAAAGAATGCTATCGCTAAGCAAACAAAAAAGCACATAAAATAATATTTGAATAAGGTGGTAGAAATTATATTCAATATCTTTTAAAAGCATCCAAAAATGGTTGAGAAATGTCTTGACAATATAAACACAACATATTAGTATCTGAATATCTGGATTAGGAACATTTTAAGAGTTTAACTCCCATAAGTATGTTAATAATTCTCTAAAATAACACTCGCTGAAACAGTTCAACACCTCCGCGACGAGTAGCAAACTTTTCAAGCTATCTAAATTATGAGTTGGCAAAGACATTAAAAAAATATATATATTTTTAGTGCCAAATTAAAATATTAGCGTTATGGAGACTGCATCAAAACAATATACCCTTTGGAATATTTTATCGCACAATTAACGATAGATCGCACTATGTACGAACGCAGAGACTAATATTCTTCTTTCTTTTATTAGTAGGCATAGCAAAAAATTTAATTCACCGAAGTGAAAATATTTCTGAGTCTAGTATGAGTTTTAGAATAAAGTTAATGTCGAGAGTTCAAGTCCACATACAAATTTTTATAATGAAATTTGAGTCTAAAACCAGTTACAGTCGACTCGGATCTAGTATCTTTTCGTAAGTACTACAACTAATACAATTCCCACGTAAGCTCAGGTATAAGAAATACCTTGGTAATTGTGATCTTTGAGTAGTTTATAAGAATATAAAACGGAATATTTCAAGCTGCAAAAATAAATGAAATAAGATTTTTGGCATAATTTTACCTTCCATCTGATTCTCGACGTTCGGTCATCTCGTACCTTCGATTTTTAACCCTCAAGGAATTTCATATTTCCTGAATTTGATCCTTAGGATTAATTTTATCGCAAAGACTAGGAAGGACTTTTCTTAGGGCAAAGTCGTCTTACACTCTAACAAATAAAATACTACATAGTCCAGTTCACATATCAACAAGTTAAAGATGTGGTTTGTAGACGAGGTTTTTCAATGAGTAGCGCTGAACGGGTCCAGTTGAGTGTCTCGGATGCTCACAGAAATAATCTCCAACCAACGCAAATATTTACAAGCAAACGTTCACGCTTTTATCGTTATCAATAATTCCGAATGACAACAACGGTAATATTGTCGAAGCTCGCGAAATTTCGATGGAATTTTGAACTCTAAAGTCGAACTTGAAGCCCAATCAGCTATGAAGAAGTTCGCACGGTTCCAGAACAAGCCATCCGTTGGAAAAATCAGCTCCGCTGAAAATGATAGAAATTGTAGATTATTCACTGAAGTTCACGGGAGGTGAAGACGATCGAATATCAAGTGCTAAAATGTGAGCTTTTTCTTATCCAGTAGTCACACAGATTTGAGATCCATACTGAACTGTTTATTTTACTGACGACCGATCTTGAATCATACTGGACCCTAGTGACATCAATCAATGAACCAGCAAGTATGACGTCATATTGCACGAAACTATGTACGTTCCAAAGGTCCTTTGTACGTTCCTGATATTGAACATATTTCATTGATTGAAAATCTCCAACGTATACTGCATAAAGGTCAGTAGGAGAGAAAAACTTAAAAAAATTGTACGTGAGGATGTAGCAATTTTGATATATATTAGAAGTTCAGCAGCATTCTCCCAACAATTCATGCATGACAGAGCATGACATATAACATCATTAATAGCGTGTAAATATGTACAAATATAGAGAGAATGTTTACAATGTGATTTTAATAAATGATATTATTAATTTATTCTAGTTGCTTTACTAGTAAAATCATTCTCTTTTATTTTAAATGTGATAAAAAATCTTACCTATATATTCTTTAATGCATTATTCTAGATTTTAGTATTTAAAAGGTAAAGTCCTCTGAGGATGACCGTGTCAGTTGAAAGCTAAGGGAAATATTAAATTATTTCATGAGTCAACTTTATTTTTATGATATATCTAAAAATAGTAAAACCAATACTAGTAAATTAATCATTTCAAGATGTTTTCTTAAATTCAAAGCTCCCCAAAATAATAAAAGAATCCTAATTACCAATTAATCATGTCTTTTGATTTGTTGTCAAAAAAAAAAGACATTTTATTTTAGTAAAGGACATCTAAATATACATTCCAATTAACTATTTATTTAAAACTCCAAGGTGACAAAACAAGGGAGGAAGAGCTGGAGGGGATGGAAGGGCTTAAGCCCCCACCTTGTTCAAGTATGACAATAAAATTTTCTGATAGTTAGAGTTCAACTATACTGACAACTAAATCAAACATATGTATGTATATTTTTTAATAAGCAAACAACTATGAAAGTTCATTATTAGCATCAATAGGACATTTGCATGATGGTGTCTTTTGACTCCCAATACCATAATGCTTTGCAAATTTTCTTTCTTATTTGAATTTGTGTTTCCCTCATGAGAATGGTAAAGACAATAACTGGTTATAATCAACAGAACAAAAGAAAGTGTGCAAAGGATTCTGTTCAAGTCGTAGTTAATAATTCCATAATGCAAATGTCCTATCGTAAACACAAATAATAGACACTGCCCATGATTGGCTTTATGAAAGATTTTTTTCTCAATCTCACAAATTAACTCTATCTAGTAAATATTCTAAAAACAGTAATTACAGGTATTTTATCTATCAAATGATCTCTGAAACAATATTCACTATATTCAGGATGCAAACAAAATTTTTCCATTCTTGCTTTATCTTAATATTAGTTTATATGTGATTTATATTTATAAATTTTTAACAATCCAAATAACAATTATAGCACTACTGTTTAATAAATTAAAACGAAACACAGTCCATTATTCGAATCGGTATATCAACGATTTTACAACTGTCAAAATTATGAGAAAATGGTGATGAGTGATTAGACAAAATATTTAATGTTTGGTGTAGCCATATGATTACAACTATTTCCTAATAAACTTTAGACAAGCTTTACTTCTTTGACTTTTCTGTAGACTTGTGTTTTTTCGTAGCTTTTGGCTTGCGATACTTGGCTTCAAGACCTGCTAGCATATCATCCATGGCACTGGCTCGATCACTTTGTCGTTTTAATATCAGCTGATGCAATCCATTCTCTGATTTATCGTGTAATCCAAGTTCAGCTGCCATTTCTTCTGCTTCAGCAGCTTCCTGTTCAGCCTATTCCCAATGCCAAAAAAAAACATTCAACAAAGATTCAACAAATCAATGTCTGAGTAGGTCAACTGTTTATACAGTACTAACTTAAATCATTAGATCTCTGTCTGAGATCATTTGGTTTGGTGTGTAATAGTCAGTGTGAGATGAGGGATTGTCATGGCTCAGACATGATAACCTCTGAACAATATTATTGACCATTGCTTAAGACCACAGTTGAGGGGACCAGTCCTTCTTTATTAACTATGCTAGGACACATAGCACCATCATTACATGGCATGCCCATACTATAAGTCTTTCATAGACATATATCTGAAAATGTCTACTTTGTATGAGGAGCATTCTGGTCTAACTACTGTATGAACATGTCATACATGTATACATTTATACCCTGGGCTGGGCTTCAGATAGTCTCCCTCGCAACTTGCGAGACGACCGACACTAAAAACGGATGAGAGGGAGACTAGGTTTCAGAGGCTTTTTCTCTCATTATCGCTTGAGAAGCAATTGAGCAAGAGCGCCTCTGGAATCTAGCTAAGGTATACAAATATAAATTATGTCCATGTAGTATATGTTTCTAAAAATTGATTATTGTGCTCATATCTTACAGCAAAATCTAGTTCATATAGTCAAATCAAACCAAGGAAATTTACTGAATAGCTATAACCAACTCTTTCCTCCTCCTCTCCCCTCCCCTCAAAACAACAAGTATCCTTGGACCCCCAGGGATACACCCCTTAGATGACTTTAACTATGATTTTTAAAATCTTTGATCCTTATCTTTGTACCTTCTTCTTTCTTGCTCTCTTTTTCACCTTGGATTCGCTAGCGAAATTCTTGTACTTCAGCAATTCTTTTTTCTTAATCAAATCCCCGAGAATGTCCTTGAACCTATCCTCGTCTTCAGCGGTAGAGCAAAGAACGTTCTCCATAATCTGGTCCATATCACCCTCATAATCCATGTAAGCAGATTTCAAATCATTTACTTCCTCATCGGAACCCTTGTATTTCTCTTCGAACTCTTTGATATCTTCTAAAGTAATTTTCTTGAACAAAAGTCTCCAATATGCATCCCAGTCTCGTTCTTGTTGTACAACTTCATCATCGATCTCTCCACTCTCGTCATACAAAGCTCGCTTCTCCTTATCAGATAAGACTGTGTAAATTTTACTTAGACATTGAAACTTTTTAGTTGCAGTTGGTCTGTCCTTCTCCTCAGCTCGATCAGGATGAACTTTCAAAGAAAGCTTACGATAAGCTCGCTTAACTTCGGATTCAGACGCGGATTTCTCAAGACAAAGGACTTCGTAAAGACTTTCAGTGCCAAACAGTTCTTTTAGATTTTCTAGAAACGACATTTTCGGCCACAAATCCTAGAGGTTTACTACTGAAATTCTTTGAAATGGCGACTCGATTTTATTTTTTCCCGCCTAACTCCCGCCAAAAAACCACGTGTTAGATCTCAGGTTGCCTCTCAGTCCTCCACAGGAAGCCCAAATTAAGATTTTTTCTTTACTCAAAATAATCAACTGGACCGAGCAAATAGTAAAAACAAACGCTAAAAAAGGAATCATGCTCGTCTCTGTTTATCTGTTTATAAGATAAGTTTGAAAAAATAAATGGTCTATGTAAAATGCTGTTCATCTGAATTGCTGCGCCCGCGATCCCCCTTAGCAACCACATGTTGACAACGCGGTCGAGCATTCGATCGCGTTCCAGAACACAATATACATAACTTTTACTAGCTTAAGAAATTCCTTATAAAAGATCGTTAAGGTTTTCTTTTTATGCCTCAGTTGTAAATGGTATTTTTATTGATGGTAAACCAAATATGGCTTGTGTAACAGAGAGATTTCAGTCGCGATCTCCGTACGGGACGTTTCGTTTACATCTGCCTGAAGACCCCCTTGCTGTTGGCCAACGTTCTCAGAGACAAAAAGTAACAGGAAGGTTCCCACCAACGCGTGGAATCCACGATATAATATCCTTTCAAGAACGGGATGAGTCTAATTATAGAGTGTATAGCGATAAAGGGGAGAGGAGAGCCGAAGCTCCGAGAAGACAGGACACTCCAGTAGTTGACCCAATTAGTGGCTTTACCTCAGTAGGTGCTGATGCAGAAGATGGTAATCATAAACCTATCGAGCCATTAGTTTGTAAAGATCATCGTCCTCAGTCTGCTAAGCCTTACGGTAGACCCATTACGTCTCCTACTTCTGAACTAAGGACGATAAATGCTCCTTGGGAATCGAAGAACAAAGGTATTCTTTTTCTTTGTTTATAAGTTTGAAAGTCGAGTCTTGCCCTTTTAAGATATTTAAAAATATCTATTATCTCATTATAAGCCAGTAATATGTTAAAAGTAAAGTAAATGTAAACGTTTTCGAAGCGTAGGATCCTACTTCAGCTCTTTATGATAAATCCCATAAATGGCTATATTTTTAATTATTTGACTTCTGCAGTAGTGCGCCTTTCTTTTCGCACTAGTGAACTATAAGGTAATTCTATTCCATATTTAAGCATAAAGACCACTCTATTATTTATAGACTTGGAGAGCTATGGAAACTTTCAAACTGGGCAATCAGGCCGTGAAAATGAGTCAAGCAAGGTAAGATGACATCCAACATAAATACTGATAGAGTACTCATACTTATTGAGGGGAGGGGGTGCTAATGTGGTATATGTTCCCCACCCCCTCCCCCTTCATGATTTATTCCTTCAGTTGTTTGGGTATTTGATGCAATTTTTTTTTGTGATTCAATATAAAGGTTCCAATAAATGAGAAAATAAAGAATAAAGAATGGAGAGATGCAGTTGCAACAAGAGCATTCTACACTTCACAAACACAGAGGTTTGTTGCATTATGCATGAGCCATCTTTTTGTCTCGTTTCCCCTCTATCGACCATGATTCTTTCTCATCAAAACAATAGATTGCTATTATTGATGTCATATGACATCATAGTGACAATTTGGTATGTAAGGACCCCCCCAATTACAAATGGATACACCCCTGCCATGCCCTGGCTTAGATTAGCCCAGTGGTTGTTCCAGGGTTTGATGTGTGAGCTAGCCATGTCCTGACTTTGATTAGTGCAGAGATTGTTTATTGATCAACTCAAAGGTTGTTTCAGGGTTTGATAAAGCTTGAAAGGTTGAACATTTGCTATAATTTCGCAGGCTGTACAATGGTGTTGACTGGGCCAACAAACTACCACCAGCTTTAGACCCTCCTCCTACTACACTTGAACTCAGACCAGACATGGTATCACAGAAGTTTTCCCTCAAACGATATGATGCTAGACCTGAATTATGGCAGGTAAGGTATATGGCAACTAGTTGTCTTTACAACTAGATACTTAAAGTAGGCTAGCATCTATATCTTTATCTATTTACTAAGCATACTTTTTTGCTAATCTTTTAGCAATTAGGCAGTAGACCACACAGTTGGGATTATCTACAGTCAAGGAATGGAAACTACATTTATGGAACTGTTAACTTGTAAGTGCATGTTGTTTTTATCATAAAGTATATCACTGCTGTCAAATAGGATAGACAGCTCTTGCAAATATGCTACTGAAATAGAGGATCTTGTGTGCTAAAGGTTGGCAATTTTGGATATAAGAAGATGCTTGACATTAGTGTATACTGGTGTTACTATAGACCTTTTCTGAGATAGCGAACATGGTGCATTGTGGTCTAGCTTTGGTACAAAACATCATGCCTTATATGGTGTTGTTTGTACTGAATCTAGACGGTTCACAATGCATCCTGTTTATCAAACTCAGAAAAGGCCTATAGGCATTAATTTTATCATGCTGTTTTCTTTTCATTTAGTTGTAGTCCAAACAAAAAGATTGGTCACATACCTGGATACACGTAAGTAGGATAATATTGTATTATGCAATGAACATCAAACGTATTTGACTAAATATCCATATCTCCACCACAGAGGGAATTTGTAAAAGAACCCCCTACCCTAAGGAACTTCCAATACAAACACTGTAATTTTGTACTTTCTCTGACCCTACTCCCCTTCGGAATTTCCCATTTCCTCTGTGGGTGGGATATTTCCTGGAACTACAGCAATAAGCTTGCATATTTCCTAGTATGGAAACTGTGAACAAGAATCAAGCTTCAAAACTTTGTAGTTTGCTCTGAAGATTTTCCCCAAGAAACATATTTACTGTACTTGATGCAATGAAAGGCCATTCATATATTCAAGATACCAACTTTATCTGTTTAGCGGATCTACCTCAGGGATTCATGAAAGAGATCATCCTAATTTTGACTTTGGTGCTATAACATTAGTAAGGAATCACAAACCAAGATATACTGACACTTCTAAGTAAGTACAAATAATATGCTCAAGGTTGCCAATATATAGAGATGCTATTTTATTTTTTTTGGTAAAAAAATGACAGAAAATGAGTGCAATATACGTTTTGCCTCAAAATATCAAAATGTTCATTGTGATAGGATTTTTTGAACAAAACTGCACACCAAACAAATAAGTATACAGTTGTTGAAATAATTTTAGCTTTGCACGAATCTGTGAGGAACTAAATGAACTTTTAAACCAAGCCCAGAATCCAAATTCGCAACATTCGTTTCATTACTGCAAGCTTAAAATCAAGATGGAAATCAAACTTCGAACCATGATAAGAACGCATCAGCTGGTTTGACTGTAATTTCTGAATGAAAACTGTTACTTCAAAGCTAGCTAGCCGCCTCAGGAATGACACCACAAATATAGAGGAGAAAAGTAAAAAAATAAAGAAAATGCACTTGTCCTAACATATTTTTATCTTAACTGAGGCTATCAGCTGTTATAAAACAACTTGATTAGTTGCAAAAATCTATCAACGTTTTTTGCATCAAAATTATAAATTGTTACATCTAAATTTTAGAGCATCTTTATATGCTTGCACCATCTGCAGGTGTAGGATTCCACTGCAATTATATTGAAGTGGTGTATCGTATGATTATATTGCAGAAGAGGTAATATTCCTGGATACACTGGTCATTCCCTCTATTCGTCTCATCATCCTGCACACTCTAAGGAACCACATCCCAGAGCATGTACTACTGCCAGAACACACAGGTACATGTAACTAACATGTTATAATAACACATATGGCTCAGGGCTATAGAACACTTGCATCTAATCTCAGAGCAGCTCTATTTGCAAGACAAAACATAAAATTAATTTGTTTTGTCATCCATATTGAGCTAATCTGGAATTGATACAAGGGGTCTATAGAGGCTTTAAACTATCACATGATTGCAGGCAAGAGAGGAGTTAGGAGCAATAGCTGTTATTACAGTTGAGCCTGCAATGAGAAATTCTTTTATTTTAAGAATCATAAAAGTTAAGCTATCAAGCCAATACAATGCTTGTTGTCTCATTTGCATCTCATTTGCATGCATCCATAATAACTGCTATTGAATCTGGTGTAATTTGATTTACATGTTGAGAAAGAATTCAGTTTCAAAGGTGAAAAAAGCTCTATTGTTGTGCGTCCTGTCATAGGTGCCATCATGTGATAGTGCAAAGCCTTTATCATATTTCCTATTTTTCCTTATATTTAACATTTTTTACTAATTAAAGCTTTTTCTTCTCCAGAAAACTTCAAGTTCCATCAACTTTAAATCTGTCGCCATTCAAAAGGGACTCCCAGATGTCCAAAATGGTTACTCTGGTTCACCCTTTCAATCCTTTCAATAAGATTGATTAACTATAATTTTGTATAGTTTTGTACATTTTTGAACCTTTTCTCTACCCTGGTAGAGGTTCCGTTTGTCTTTCAATTTTTAAATTCTCTCTTAGTCTTTTCCCTTTAGCAGCTTTTGTTTTTATAGTTCTCTTTCGTAATGATCAAGAACAACAAAAGCTGAGCTACAGCAGAAATTTGTCATTCGATTGAAACTAATTTTTATCTACAAAGATAAATTTATCCTTCATGGATAGAAATTACTTATTTTCAAGAGTGTGTACTAGGTAGTCTTCCATTTTAGTTTCTAAGAGTGTTTGAGTAATTAAAAGTTAACTATGATAATTTTTACAGTTTGACAATTGTACATATGACATTGTGTAAATTAATATCCTTATCAATATTTATTTATACTTATTGGTTAAAAAATGAATTGTACTAAAAGTGTTTAAAATTTAAAATAAAAAAATTAAAATAAATTTATGAGTGCAAATAATTATATTCATTTACTTGTTATTAATAAGATCTTTATCCTATTCTTTTCTTTTGTTCTGTCAATCTCTACAATTGCATTGCACAATGGGTGTGAGTTTAGTATTTCTTCACTGTCTTTATGCTTAAATAAAATAAAGAATGGGTGTGCATCATTGGCTTTGGAGTAATGACATGTAATTCTAAATAATATTTACAATAGTCAATGTACACGAGCATGAATCTCTAGCAAAAAGCATGATGGAAAACCGAGTACTTACACCTTTTTTTAGCTCCTCTAAAAATTCGTCTGACAATTTTTCATCAACATTTTCTATGAAACGAGATGTTTTCCAACAGACAAGAGAGTAATTTTTTTCTGACAAATCTATTGATTTGTGTGGTGTGTAGTACTTGGTTTCTCATCATGCTTTGTGCTAGAGATTTGTGCTTGTGCACATTGATGATAGGTTGGTGGGTGAATCTGTCTTCCAAGACAAATCCCGGATGACAGAGGACATGGCTACTCCTAAAAGGGCCTCTATAATATGCCAATCCATCGTAAAGTATAGAATATGATTAGAACATTAAGAGCCCCACATATCATTATAGCTGGTATTCTCAAGCGAAGGTATAAATAAGAAGATTTGAATTCATCGTAAAGACTTAAAACCTGGGCTTTTGTTTCTTCTTGAGATCCTGAATTATCAACCAGAAAGGTAGCTCTTTTACACTTCTCAGATAAGGGCATTTGTGATTCAATCCTCTGAATGGCCTCTTCTCTTGACAAATTATTTCTTTGCATTAGACGTTCAATTTGGGTAGATTCTTCACTGCATTGAAAAAGAGAATATGGCTGCTACAGTTGGACATACAGTAGTTATCATTATTTGAGAACACACCAAGCAGGAAGTGACAGAAGCACAAAAGAAGTGTGAAGAAAAGAATATAAGGCATATATTAGAAGAGCTAGTGCTTATTCTCATACTTCTCAAGTGCTTTCAGTACTAATTCCTACAAGAGTGTAGGCAGGCAGAGAGAGGGTCATGCCTCCCCCACCTTGTGGCAACAAAATGACAGCATTTTGGAAATTATACATTAGTTTTCATTTGCTTTGCTAAGTTTGGCAAAATTGAAACGTGAAACACAATGCCAGCTCTTTTTTTGGTTTGGTGTTTCAGGGGCCGAAACAAAATGGCAGATTTTTGAATTTTGACCCTTCCTCCCAATTAGGAAAATCCTGGCTACGCCCCTGTTCCTAGGTGCTAATTAATAAACAAAGCATGGAAAAAACTGTTTTATTTGCTTACAGTGCAATTACTGTAACTCTAACTTAGACCAGCTAGTTAGACAAGAGAACCAATTAAAATGTAGAGAATGAAAATAATGCATTCCAACTTAATTATAATTATATTAAGTAGTTGAGTCAAACAGAAATCCTACACTGCACAACAATGATGTTATTTGTAAACAACCAACTAGATAGCCATGGTCATTTTCTCATGGGAATATGAAGAAATGCTGATCAAGGCTATTGTTTTCAGCTGCTTTCTGATTGGCTCAACTACCCAAAGATGGGATGGATTTTCATTCTATAATTTGTTTGGTCCTGGTTATAGTTGTTACACTGCATAATCTAATAATTATTATCTTACCAGTATACGACTATGACTTGGCTGGTAATGCTCAGTACAACTTCAGTCTCATAGAGCAGTGGTAGGTCTAAGATAACAAATCTTTCACCTGACAAAAATAAAGACATTTAAACTATAGTACCATGAATGAACAGTGCTAGCTAGTGCAAAACAACTGCTATCACATCCTAAATCCCTTAGGATTGAATTGGATGTTGATCATGAGCAGACATGGAAGATTGTGTGTGCAGACCTCTCTAAATAAACACTGCACCAACACAGTATTATGCTAATGTAATACCTGCCAGAAAAAACATCAAAAGTTTCCATAGGATTACGCGATATATATATGGATGGGTAGAATCATTGAGAACTTTTCTTTTGGCAGGATCTGCAAAGATAATCTTTCCCAGCTTCTCTCTGTCTATCTCTCCAGATGGTTGAAGAACTTCCTGGCCAAAGTGTTTGACTATTTTCTTCCAAGATTTTTCGTTTGGCTGGACAACTGGAAAAGATGAAAAGGTTACTCAAAGCTTCACAATTATTTAGCGCTCCTCTCCTACCTATAGGGTAAAGCAATTAAGTTTTTATAGATTACATTTTTTTCTGGAATAAGCTTATTGCATATTTTGCAACTATCACCAGACTACTAACCTTCTCTTGCTATTTCATCTGCATCAATCAGAGGACAGCCAAGAGACTTGAACATCTGTGATACGGTACTCTTACCTGTTGCAATACCTCCAGTTAAACCAATTATAAGCATCTTTAGCCAAAATTTGTAAAAACTCAGGAAATTCTTTATTGGTTTTTCTTTCTTTTCACTTTCGATCCTTGTTATGCGCCTGCAAACTGGTCAGCGGTTTTTTTCACGGCTTGCATTGGATTGTGGGTAATATTCAACATGGCGGACAAGGTACTCTTTTGGTTGGCATTACTATTTATTCGTTTTTTATGGGTTATTTCTCCACAATCTGGCTACATCCACCCAGATGAATATTTCCAGTCTCCCGAGATTACTGCTGGTGATGTATTTGGGTTTCAAACTCTAAGGACTTGGGAATTCAACGAGACTTTTCCGATTCGAAGTATTTTATTCCCACATCTGACAACTGGAATTCCATTCATTTGTTTGAAAAAATTACACTCCGCTTATAATGGTTCGCCCTGGATTTTGAACACGTGGTCGTTAGCTCTACTACCAAGGGTTGTGTACTGTAGTATTTCCTTATTAATAGATCTATCAGCTTATAAGATATCACAGAGTATTAATATCAATTCAGCTCCGGTGCTCTTTGCTATTGGAACATCGTACGTAACTCTAGTCTTCCATACCAGGCCGTTCTCAAACTCCTTGGAATCTGTTTTATTTTCCTTGCTTCTATGGCTTTTAACATCACATATTTTTTCTTCCAAAAACGCTTCACATCAAACTTGGGGGAGTACAATAAGGAATTTCGGGATTGGAATTCTCGTGACCGCTGGAGTCTGGAATCGACCAACGTTTTTGGCCTTTGCGGTTTTTCCTGGTTTAAGTTGGGCTTACAGCTTTTACACAGATAGTGATACTATGAAAACCTTCATAACACAATTAATTAGGCCAACTTTTACTGTTGCTGTCGGTGCCGTAATAACAGCACTACTGTTCATATCAGTAGATTCTATTTATTATGGTTACTTTTCCACAAACGAGGGACAGTTAGCAGTAACTCCACTTAACTTCATCAAGTATAACTTAGACACTTCAAAGATTAAAGAACATGGCTTACACCCCAGATTTACCCATTTCTTGGTTAACATGCCATTGTTATATGGCATTCTTGCTCTCCTGTTTTTTCTTTTTCTTGTTGTACTGATTTTCAAGAGAGACTATTTAGGATGTCTGTGGGAATTCTTCGTGATAAGTGCTGAGGATGTTCAAGAATTAACTAATAACAAGATCAAACAAAAGAAACCTCTTCATCAGAAGATAATGACTTTGAAAGTAATGATGTTGAGTGTGGTTGTACCAGTCACTCTTTTGTCCATCATTCCTCACCAAGAACCCAGATTCTTAACACCAATTTTGCTTCCTCTTGCAATCTTATTTGGCCACCTTATTTCAGGAACAAAGCATTTATCATTTGTAAAAGCATCTTGGTTAATGTGGAATATACTGGGGTGTATTGTTTTTGGGATCTTACATCAAGGAGGGATGTATTCCAGTTTGGGATATCTCCAGAAGCATTTGGCAGCATTAGATACCAACGGCTCAGAATTGACATCAGTTCATCTGGTCTTCTCCAATACTTACATGCCTCCTAGATACCTACTTGCATGGCCTAGATGTGTTCCTGGTTCCAAATACTGTCCGTCATTTGACAAGCATCTATATGTGCATGATCTTGGAGGTAAAAGTAATGATGAACTTGTCAAGTGGTTGGACCAGCTGGTTGAGAGTGAGAAGAAGAAAATGGGCAAATATACATTTGAGGTAAATGTGTGAAGACTCAGATTTCAAGTATAAAGGTCCATGCACGTGTCATGTATTGTCACGTTAATTGGATCAAAAGCTTATGAATTCTTCATGCTTTTGAAACATAATTAATTTCCCTAAAGTATTTTTCTTATTTTTTTCTCACTCAGGTGTTTGTCATTTGTCCATCAACACTTCATTTTCATCACCCACTGTTCCCCAAAGAAGCACAGTTCTTTCCTCATCTTAGCATGGAAAACCCACCAGATTTTGGAACACTTTTGCATTTTATAAATTCAAGAGCATCTTGTAAGATGAAGCCTGGAAACAGATATGCTGATGATGAACATTACTGTACAAAGATGAACCAAGAAAGTATTGTCACTTCACTCTTAAAATGGACTAGCTTTGAATTTTCATTAAACTTGTACAAATGTAAAACTATAAATTCATATCATAGTTATAACATTAACCCTTTATGCCCCAAGTGAGCCATATGGCTCACTTCCGTAACTGGCTCCAATTCCCAAGTGAGCCATATGGCTCTCTCAGACCGTGACCTCTTCTAGCCAATCAAAAGACATGTTATATCTTTGTTTTGATGCTCTATCGTATTCTAACCAATAGGAGAAGAGTTTACATTTATTTTCATACCAAATATGGCATAGGTTGTCACACAAGTTCGCAGTGAAAATTATAGTTGAAGAAACACGTTTGGAAATGGAGAGCGATAGCGACTCGGAAGATTTTTTAGGATTTACGAACGACGATATTCAAGCCTTGAACGACTCAGACTCTGCTTCAGACTCTTCTGAATCAGATATTTCTGTTTCAACAGTGAACACAGAAGATTTGTCTGATTTTTCCGTCTCAGATGACGAAGAAACTGAGCCACAAGAAGATGTAAACACTTGGGGAAATGGCAATGGAGTTGTGAATGTCGCGCCATTTGTATCTCGCTCTGGTCCTGTCTCTGGAGTTGCAGAAGATGGAACTGCACTGGACTTCTTTCATTTATTGTTTCCCGAGGACTTAATCGAACTTATTGTCAGAGAAACTAACCTGTATGCCCAGCAATGCATCGCTGTGAAGCCCGATCCAAAGTGGCGTGATACAACAGCCGAAGAGATCAAAGCGTTCCTTGGTCTTCACGTCGTGTTTGGAATAAAAAAGCTCCCTTCAACTCGACTGTATTGGTCTAAAGAACCTCTCCTTGGAGTCCCAGAGATCAAAAAAGTCATGCCAAGAAATCGTTATGATAAACTAAATCAATATCTACATCTCAATGACAAATCTAAAGCTCTTCCGAGAGAAGATCGGCAACACGACAGACTTTACAAAGTTCGAACTGTTGTTGATCGTGTTTTACAGCAATGCCGCGAAGAGTACATGCCAACAAAGAACGTTGCTGTAGATGAAGCTATGGTTAAGTACAAAGGCAGGCTTGGGATGAAGCAATACATGCCCAACAAACCCATCAAGAGAGGAATAAAGGTCTGGGAGTGTGCCGATTCCTCAAATGGCTACGTGTTGGACTTTCAAGTTTACACGGGGAAGAAGCAAGATGGCGGAGTCGAACATGGCCTTGGCTACCGTGTCGTACATGATTTAACACGGACAATCACAGGCAAAAACCATCATGTCTTCTGTGATAATTATTTCACATCAGTTCGTCTAGCCGAAGATTTATTAAAAGACCAAGTCTATTTATGTAGCACGATAAAAGCTAGCAGTTCGGGTTATCCGAAGGAGTTAGGGAAAAAAAACCCCGACGTGAAGCGCTTAAAACAAGGCGAATCCTTGTTCAAACGAAAGAACAATCTCGTGGCAACGGTTTGGAAGGACAAGAGGCTTGTCAACTTTTTAAGCAGCCAGTCGAATCCTGTTGGAGACGACACTGTAAAACGAAAACAACGCGATGGAACCATTATCGATGTGCCTAGCGCTCCTGTAGTGAAGAGCTACAACGCCAACATGGGTGCTGTTGATCGCAGTGATCAATCTCGCGGCTACTATGCTGTCGGACTCAAGTCCAGAAAGTGGTGGAGATACCTATTTTGGTTTCTCATTGACTTGAGCATTGTAAATGCCCACATTTTAGAAATGCTGGCGCCAAATCATCGCTCACGAACACAGCTTCAATTTAGATTAGAACTTGCAAAGGACTTGATCGGCGAATTCAGTTGCCGCAAATTATCCTGTGTTTCTGGATCTTTGCAGGGTGGCCACTGGCCTATTCCCTGCACAAAAGGCCTCTGCAAAAGATGCCTAAGGAAAAAAGAAAAGAGCTGGTGCAGATTACAGTGTGAACTGTGTGGAAAGCGAGTGTGTTTGAAGTGCTTTCGCAACCATACCGCTAGTGACCTAGCTTGATTGGACCGACTTTGGACGCGCCAAATTCAAAATTAACTTAACTTTAATTATTTCATATTTGTGAAAACCACTTGACTTTCATGATAGATAACTAGCTTATTCTTTAGCTGCATGTCTCAATATACATTTTTATCATTTCTATATTGAATTATTGATCTAGGAGATGATTTATAGTAAATCTAATCCATGTGTTTGCAATATCAAACCTAGAACAAAATGGCTGAGCAAGTATGTTTTAGGTTCTAGGATTTTCAGTAGTATATTCTCATCAGATTTTATGTATTTACTACCTTATGATGTTTAAAAATAAAGTTTGATATTAGATCTATAATTTTTCTTTCTATTGTAATGCAGTACCTTAGCTTGCTTTGGCATTATAAGGCAAAATCTAAGGCATACTCAATACTGCACAATGAATGTTAATGACCCTTGGGATTAGTGCACAACGTAAGCAAGATTCCCCATGGGGCATAAAGGGTTAAAAGGAGTATTAAAATGTGAGATTTTGGAATCAGGAGTGATAGGTAGCCATGGGATAGGACACTGTTCACTTGTAAGTCATGGGTGGGGTAGGATATGGAATCAGGAGTGATAGGTAGTCATGGGATAGGACACTGTTCACTTGCAAGTCATGGGTGGGGTAGAAGGGTATGGATTCACCCCCTTGGTCACTTGATACCACCCCTTGGTCAGATTGGATACCACCCCCTCAGTCAGACTGGATACCACCACCACAGTCAGACTGGATACCACCCCCTCAGTCAGATTGGACACTAGTGAGGAGGTATTCTTACTGGAAACACCTTCACTGAATGACGCTTGGAACTTAATATTTCTAAAATAGATTTAATTGTATAATGCACTTTAATTTTGTATTCTTACCAACAAACACAGCCCTAGATAATTATGATTAACAAACAGTTTTGTATGGCTGCTCGTTGGCTACAGATATGAAGGGATACCTTATTAACAAAACTAACTAGAACTTTCACCAATATTGCTCTATGGGAGATATTATGCTCAGCTGCAAGATTTGCTGTCTCTGGCTCCTGCTTGCTAATGTTTAAACTTTACTCCATTTGATGCTACTGATTAGGTTGGTCATCACAGATCAATCTAATGTATCGTCAGCTGTGCAAAACCAATCAGGGCTTTTTCATCTGGTGGTTGGTTAACTGTACTTGATGATTGCTATCAAACAATAATAATATAATAACAATGAATCACAAGAGAACATCTTAGAGTGGTTTTCATAAACCCATGAAATAAACACTAGCCTAATACAAATTCTTAGACCCAAATTCCATTGTTCTTTTGTGGTCATCACACACTTTCACTGGTTGACTGGGGCCGAGGGAAACGGAGAGTTTTGTGGTCCTGAGATGGTGATGTTTCTCAAGGCAAAGCCGAGGGAAACATTGCCATTGAGGGACCACAAAACACTGCTTTCTCAAGGTTTAAGTCAATAAGAGTTTTGTTATAAACCAAGTGTCAAAGAAATCAAAGTAATTAATTGACATTTTGATTTTGAGAAAAACTTACATTTTTGGGAAAATCACTTCTGGTATTGTTATTACATTATTATTATTATTGTTATCATATTGTTGCCGGGGAAACATTGAAACTTGTTTGCATTCACGTCATGTCCTCTAGCCCAATGAAAATATGAGAAGAATGGACTTTAACAGTTGATATATAACAATAACTAATGTTATGTGTTTCACAGGTTTATGAAAATCACTCTAAAAAGAATTGAAACAGAGATATCTTTTTATGTTTTCCCCCAACCCAACTAAATTATTGAGCTGCAGGAATTACTACAACAGGTTTATTATAATAATTTTTTTTTTTTTTTTGTTACAACATGAAAATATGTCTTAGTAGAGTACACCCATATTATATCTGGATAACACTTTGTAAGAAATTGCACAAATATTGCACAAATTAGTAAGCTGACAGTAGACCTCAGTAGAGTGTAGACCTACAAAACTCTTTAGTTCGTGTATATATGGTATGCACTCTACTCAATGAATATTAGCAAATTCTCAACCATAACAGTATACTCACCAGTGGGAAAGTAAAAGATTTGCTTGGGGGTGGGTTATCGAGAACTTTTTTCAAATTGGCTGCAACTGAAAGGTAATGATGGTACGATTACTGCAAATTTCATAAGCATGTGAACTCTGTATCTGCCAGCTGCATGCTGAAATTTGATTTTTTTGCTGCCCCAATCAAAAATATGAAAGGTACCGACTGATTAGGTTTGATTGACGGCAGCGAAAGATCAAACTTCAGCCTGCAGCTCGCATACAGAAAGCTCATGTTTATAAAAATTACAGTAAATGAAAACATGAGAATGCTAATTATCAAAACAACTGGACACTACAGGAATAACTAGCTTTATTGTTACTAGTCTATTATTCCTGATTTAGCAAGTGGATAATGCATCAAACAATCCCTAAACGCTCCCATTTCACCTCAGTTTACAAAATTAATATTGTTTTCTTAATTTTCTTTTTTTAATATTTATTATTGGTAACTTTATAGACAAGTCAAAATAAACCAATCACTTCAAAGACAAAACAACAACATTATTTAAAACACAAAACAAACAATAAACCCAACACTACCCCAACTAACTATCTTGACCTAAGTTTTCAAAATTAATAATTACAATTATTTTGTAACTTTATGCAAGAAATTAATGGTTTTATAAAGATACATTTAACATGCTATTACAAATTAACAAACCAGAAATACAAAAATAAACAAGCAAAAAAAAGCTTTTGGTGATTATGCTGATGCTTAATACCAATGACTAAATCTTTTCCATCGATTAATCCAGCTGAAACTAACTCCTGAGAGACTCCTTGAGCTGTATCTGTACAAGGACAATATAAATGAGCAGAAAGAGTGTTATAAGAAATATAAACTTCAAGTCAGTTGAATCATGATGTTTAGAGTGTTTTTTCTCAAACCGTTGCTGCAAGCTGCATGTGGAAATTTTTTTTTGCTGCCGTCAATTAAAGTCAAACAACACTAATCAGCCGTTACCTTTCATATTTTTGACTGGCAGCAGTGAAAAACCAAATTATTATGGGCAAATTGCAAAATGAAAATTAATAATATATTAAAAATAAATAACAGTGTAATTACATACTAACTTCCTGGAACTGTTTCATTGTCTTAGAAAAATCACTCTACAGTGTACAAACTATCATGTTTACACTCTTGAAATATTGGAAAATAAAAAGCATTACCTTTGGCATAACAGAAATCAAATCTAATATCATTTAATTCATTTTTGTCATTTCTGAAACAAAAAGACAATGATGATGAATAAATGTGGTAGTCACGACACAGAAAGGACTAAATCAAACATCTCTTACCTTAATCTAAGAGTCAAATCTAGCTTTTGAGGGAGAGGTTGTGCAGGAGCTGTTGCAGGAGCTGGTGCAGGTTCTGTCTTTATTGGAAAATTTGGTGGGGCTGTCAAGGAAATAGAGATGAAAACAATTTTTTAGGCAATAATATTTTAGCAATTGTCCTGCAGTGACCAATCACAATGTAGGTTATATGTATTGTTTATACTGGTCAAGAAAGGGTTTTTTCCTCACAAATATTTTGTATGACAATAATATCGATAAATAGTATAAAGGACAAAGCTTCTTTTTGGAAGTCGCCTGTCATTTGCTAAAATCATTTGAAATCGACGTATCAACAATCTGACAATATTTCAACACTTCAAGTTTTATATTTATCTGCATAAGAATTATTTTTCCAGCGATTACTGAAGCTTAAAAAGCTTCAAAACGAGCTGAACAGTGTAAACTGAATTTTGATAGAGACATTAATTCCCACAAATACAAACTAATGAAAGAGATTGCAGTTGAATCCTGAAGATCAGAGCATAAGTTTAATACGAGTCAAAAGTGTCACTGATCACCTGTCATAAAAAAGCTTCGCTCTCAGAGACTGTGTATGTAGTACTATATACTTCTTCAACTATATATTTAATCTTTGGTGGATCAAGCAAACATTTCAAGAATATTTGGAGTAGAAGATTAAAGGAGCTGCGCAACTACATTTATTGTTCCTACATTAAAGGGCTCACTCATGCCAAAAATAAAGTCATTGATGACCCTCTGCATGTTCACGCTTGAGGTGGTTTGACTGTAATGACAGCTATTAGTAGGACCCTATTATTTTAAGATGATTACTAAACATCTCTTACATATTAAAGTACCTTGTTCTTCCTTGGGTGTTGGAGGCTGGATATTCACTCCTGGAACATTATCGTTTGTCGCTTTCACTTTCTATGATGTACAAAAAAATTTATAAGTCAACCTTAGTTAGATTATTTCCATACTTGAATGCAAAAATGCAAACAACGGTTAACCAGTAATTTTAACCTTTATTATCTTAGTTTTAATGTAGGTGAATGGCTTGGAGGAGAGCGGCAGCGGGGAGGGGGGGAATAGGGTGGCACCAGGAGTGCTACAACTAAACCACCAACAAACCATTTTCAGAATCAGAAGGAAAAACAAGACTACAAGCCCTTGCTGGACTAGGTGCTAAAGGAGCAGATCTAGATTTGGAACAACCCTTCTTAGAAATGCCTTTAATGCTTCTTACATTACTGTCTGTTGTCAGACTATTGGGTGGCATAGGTGGTCTATGCTCATGTTTTGTCATGTCAACAATATTGAATTCATGCTTGGGGTTGGTGGTCCAGCGTGGACTCGCCAACACAAGTGCTGTTTTCTCCTGTGTCATGAGGGTTTTTCTCCAGGTTCTCTTGTCCCCTCCCCCCCCCCCCCCCCCCCCCAATACAGTCAATGTGTCAAATCAACTACTCAAACTCATTGATAATTCATGAGGACAGAACAAAGAAAATCACTAACATGATTCAGGAGGTTTGAGAATATTGGCATAAAATTTGGGCAACCTATGCTTAGAATTTCTCCAAGAATCATAGCCTGCGTAGCAGCTCTTGAGGAGGGGGAGGGGGGTTGGGGCAAGGAGGCTGGGCAAGGTGCCCCAACCCCCTCCTCTAAGTACTTATGGTTTTGGATCTTTCTTTTGCTTACCTCTTCCTGTTCAGTGTCAGCTGGTTTAGTTTCCTTAGATTCCTAATAGAAATAAATATAATTTACGTTATCTCTAATGTTCTCATTCAAAATTGGAAATCACATGGTGACAGCCTCGATGAATATTAACAATGCACCATTGAAAAACCATGAAGAGATTTACTTTAGGAATATGTTAACACCTATTCCTATTTACGACCACATTGAAAGATAATAAAGAATAGACCATTTTTTGACACGGTGGCCATCTTGAATTATGGGATGCTGGGGGTAAAAACAGTAGAAAATATTTCCGTACAAATGTACTGACTCTAAATGTTAACTCTAACTATTTACTTGGTTTGTTTAGTTAGTTCTCTAAATACAAGTAAAAATTCATTTTTCTAGCTTAATTGAAGCTTTTCTTATTGCTGTTAAGAGAGCTAACTAAAGAAATCTACCTAAATTTTCTCTTTAAAGTCAGTGAATTTGTATGGGAATCCAAGAACAATGTCCAAACCTTTTGGTGACCGTTACACAATCCAAGCTAGCGCCGAAAAAGTGAATTGCTTTTTAGATGTCCTCATTTAAAAGTATAAAGTTATATAACATTTTTGGAAGAGTCCCCCCTTGGCATCCCATAATAGTCTTAATTAAAACAATATAATTCAAGATGGCCACTGCATCACTAACATGGTCTATTCACATCGTACTACTCTTCTTTGTGAGAGAGCAGTCGTGCAGGGTGGTATTTTTTGATACATTATTTATAAGTAATGTACTTTTCTTAAAGGACTGTGATCAAAATCATTGTAATCACACATGTCTGGTGTTAAATCATACCTGATGTGCCTTGTGGGGCTTGTGGGAATCAGTGTCTGCCTCATCATCTGACCACTCCCAACTTCCATCTTCATTCCTGTGTAGTCTTCCACTGGAGCCAGGGACTCTTTTAACCTAAAGTCAATTATAATTTGATGTTTTCTTTGAACAATGGTATTTTCAGTCATGACAAAATAAGGTGCTTTGGTGGGCATCAGTTCAATTGCTTCCATGACATTGTCAGAAAAAAAGGTTTTTAAGGTACATGCCTATTGAATGTCATGGAAATGCCTTGATTGACTGGCGGGTGGTCTATCCACCAAAACCCAATCTGTCATGATTATGATTTCATGCATGCTATTGAGAATGACTGTATTTCGTAGGAATATTAAAACCAAGCTAATTCAATCTTAAATAAAATCATAATGAATGATTATCTTAGTAAATTTGATGTAACCATTATTTATGGACATTTTAAGTGACATTCTGTTTGCAAGTCAGATGCTCTAATGACTGAGCTAGTGGAACTCATGCTTGTGAGCTAGGCCTAGATGGTATTTAAGCCTGGTCACTTTAAGTTATGGATATCCATTTACACAATGTGGTGTGGAAAATGAAACGTCAACAGCCTATAACTTTATAAAAGTATTGTGTTATAATTATGGTTGGCATCATCAGGATTCTGATGATAAAAATTAGCTTAAATTTCACACTGTTCTTTGAAAATTCTGTATATTTCTCTCTTGTATTTATGATGGGACAATTTGACATAATTGAAGAATAATAAAATATTGGGAGGAAAATGTCATCATAGTATAAAATAGGAAATGGGACTCATAACTGACTCATACCTTCTGACTCCTTTGACTTAATGGTTTAACAAATTTTAAAAGATTACTTTTTAAAAATTCAGCATCCTGTGAATAGTGGTTAAAAAAAAGTATATAAATAAATAATTGAACAAATAAATAAAATGAATGACAATAAGCACTAAACAAATAAGCGAGGGAGAAAGCAAGTACTATCTAAAGATAACTAGAAAACATTATAAAGGGAAGAAATCTTAATACAGTTAATTTAAAAACATGTCATTAACCAGCCTCAAGCCTATGTGAGTGAACTGAAGGGGAGTATGGGTAGATTTATTTTAATCACTGAAGTGGTTAACTGCATATTTGATTGGATAGGTACCCATTTGCCCAGGATTATTTATGGACCTTCACTAAATGGCAAGCAGGCAGAGTCAAGGAGACAGTCTTTTGTAATGACTTAACAGTTTCAAAATTGGGAACTTCTTTAACTGGATATGAGTCACTGACTAAACAATATTACGCAAAGCTTGAATGCATAAATTTTGCGAGTTGTTGGTGGAATAACTAACCACTTCAGTGATTTCTATCCATACTCCTTTTCCGCCTCACACTTAAGGGAACAGTAAATGACAACTTTATAGTATAAATGGAAATAACGTGTTGCAAGAAGCAATATTATTATACAATAATAATGAAAATATATAGCTTCTCATTAATACAATCTTGAAGAAATTATTTAACTAACAGTAATAAATGCCATTTAAATGTACTGTCTCGTATTGTAACCAGCAGAAAACAATTTAACATCAAAAAACGACGATGTCTATCTAGTTGTCTACATGTAACTAACATTAGGGTCAAATTACAATTCTCTTGCAGTCTAGGTTTCTGATTGGCTTGACCACCCAAAGTTAGAATGCATTTTTTTATTCTATATTTGGATGAGTGGCCCCATTTACAGTAGTTGCACTGTAATTATTTAATAATTTTATAACATTATTTGAACTGTGATGCAGACTGCTAAAAAAAGTTACTGTACCTTTGCTTTCTTGAAGAAAGGATTTTTAAGTAGTTCACTTGCATCAGGTCTGATAAGAAGATAATTGATGAATGTTAGAATATGAATATTACTGGAGGTGACGTCTATTGATAGTGGTAACCTATTGGCTAATCTAGGGGGTGTAGAAGGACATGCCCCCATTTGAGAATACAAAATATATTATTTAAGTGCAAAAAATCCCCATAGGTAAATTAACTTGACTGAAATGATGAAACTTTAGAATTTCATACCATTCCATTTAGTTAATGGGTAAACTGGTTAACTAAAGATTTGTTGAATATTTGTACCAGTAGCTGAAACTATTTTTCATTCCTTAATCTTCAATATTAGCCCCTTTTCAAAATCCTAATAATCCTAATAATCCTAATACCATTTCAAGTTGACCTTTGCTCAGTCTTAGCCTCAATTGTGTACAAATGCATTCTTTTCTTTCATTAAGGTCATTTGTATTGTAAGAAATGTATGAACTATGGAATATTACGAGTTGATTAAAATGCCACAGGTTTTGGTTGAATAGCTGAATATCACATGCATAACGCACAAACAAGACTAAGACTGAGCAAAGAGAACTCGAAACTGGAGTATTCTGCTATTGTAGTAAGTGCCATCTGAAATATAATTTTTCATGTGAATCACATACTGCCCTAAATTTACTGTAAATTAAGAGGTAACATTGTTCTATTTATGAATCACCTTTGAGCTGGGTCTTTATTCAGACAGCAGGCAATCATTTTCTTGAAGACCTTGGAATACTTCTTATACTCTTTGTTTTCTCCTTCACTACATGTGTCTATAGTAGGTGGGTCATTTTGTAACGTCAACATAAGAACCTTAAATGTCAATCAATTAGGCAAGATTACATATAGGCATTTCACTTACTAATGACAGTCATCTATATTTGAAGGTTTGGTGCAAATGTCCAAGCTACTTTTCTAGTTTCTCCTGAACATTATTCTATTCTGTACATGATGCTATGCCATAACGTATTCTTGGGTATTTGGCTATAATTAGTCAAACTTAAGGAAGGTACATTTTGGGGGGAGGGGAAGGGGAGGGGGGCTGCAGCTTCAGAGAGGAAGGTCATCAGTAAAGTTTATAATTTAATTACTGATGAAGACTCCCACTTTTTGGATAATGACGTGAAGGTAATATCCAAAAACGACAATCCAAAATGCCCTGTTGACTGAATGAGTGTCTGCGATGGTTGGTAGACATCCCACTGTTACCCCATAGATGACAGTCCATCCTGGCTGCCGTGTGGTCAGTGGTAAACTACCTATTAGGCAACAATTGGCCATGAAACAACCAACTTTCAATCAACTGGGCATCTGAGGCACTAATCATGAAGTGCAAATTGTATTGGCATAGGAGACCTCAAAAACAATTCAGAATTCATAGGTACGAGTGATGTTTTGAAAGTTTTCAAAATTGGACGAGCCTTTTAGGCAAGAACATCTATAAATTCCAAATTGCATGCGAAGATTGTGCGATTTTTTGTTTATAATACACACTCTCAACAAATTTGAGGAATTTACACGTAATTGGGACTCTACAGAGTACAATTTGGGATTTGAATTGTACTCCTCTTGTCCAAAAAGAATCAAGTAATTTTCTTGAGGGTAATATAATGTAACTTACTATTTAAAGGTGTAATTATTTCTATTGACTCATCTGCTGACAGTACTGACCTTCATTGCTGGGAACTTAGCATATGGTGCTGTTCCTGTGGCTAGCTCAATAGCTGTGATTCCAAAACTCCAGATATCTGCTTTATGATTATATCCCTGGACCTGAGCACAAGAAACACAAAATAAATATCTTTATGAGCAAGTACCTTATTTGTGAATGTTGTACACTATACTGCTGTCATGATAATATGCTAGAAATCACTAAAGGAAGAGTTGGGGTAGCATATGAAAGTCCAAAACAATTAGGTTTTAAAATGGCACATGTAATGAGACAACCTATAAGCTAATATTAACATCAAAGGCCCATCTACATGCTGTGATGTTGCAAGCCTGTTCCTTTGGAAGAATATATCAAGAAACAAATTGTGCAAGTTAGTTTAGTACTGTAACTGATTTCAATGATCTTAAAATCTGACCAATATTAGAAAATCTGTGAATTTTGTAAACTGAGCCAATTCAATTTTTTCTAATTGGGTTTGAGTGTGATCTAAAATGCAAGCATGATTTGCTTCCTGATAAATCCTACTGACAAATCGCAGAGCATATTTCCTGCCTAACTGCAACATAAATGTACATCATGTTCTTGTTTCGATTATTACCTGCTCCATCACCTCAGGAGCCATCCAACACGGTGTTCCCACAAATGTTTTTCTCATTTTGGGTCTTGTTCTATCTCCATAGTCACTAATTGCTGAACTGACACCAAAATCTAGGGTATAACATTGAAGACAAATGATGTTTATGTAATTGCATAACTAAGTAAACTAACTAGAATAAGGAGAAAGGAAACCAAGGAAAACGTTTTTCTTTTGTCTAGTGTACTTATGAACTCTATTACAGACAATTTAATGTATCTATAGGTAAAATTGCACAGGTGATACAGTTCGTTGGCAAAAATGACAGATATCCAGGGGAAGATCCAGAATCTTCTTGGGGGGAGGGAGGTTGCAATCACCCCCCCCCCCCCCCTCCGTCACTGATACCTTTGCATTAGATCAATACCAGATATAAGTACCATACCTGCCACTTGAACAGTACCATCCATTGCCAATAGAATATTACCAGCCTTTACATCCCTAAAACATGTATTTAATGAAAATTTAAACCAGTAATCAGCATTTTGTCTATGGTAAAAAACAACCACCACCATAAATATCCAGATATCTTGGGATGCGTGTATAATCATGAAAATGGCAGGTAGGCAAAATAATTAAACTCCGTTGTGCAAATTTGTCCATTAAAGCAGGCATGCAATTTCAATCCTTACGCCTTATACAAATCTGAAATGAGTCTGCATAATAATAATTGTCTTTGTAGCAAATGTTAGCAGTGATGCTGTACCTGTGTATTAACCCATTCTTGTGAAAGTATTCCAAACCCTTAAGAACTTCCTTTAATACAGTTGCAATGATTTCTTCATCTAGAACTCCTTCTTCACAGGCTTTTGGGTCTTCTTTAATTTTATGCTTTATAATGTCCAGCATAGATCCTGGAAATGATATATAAGTGATTTATTCATAGGGTGTTTCATGAAATGCCACTCAAAAATAATTGTACAACTAGCATATGTATATGCGTCATTAGTCCATAAATCAAGTATTAGAGTTCGTGCTGAGGTGTCCACTTAAAATTCAAGGACTATTCAAGGAGTATTCAAGCCCCTTAAAATAATTTTTCAAGGAGTATGTTTAGCTAACTAAACAATGGCTTTCCAAGTAGTACTACAGCAAGGACATGGCCGACTTCTCAAGTCTATTTCTAGTGCCCCTTATGAGAGGCAAGTAATGCCTGGTTGATCGAATGACAAGATCTCTTTCAGAACCATGCAAGTAATGATCAAAGCAGAAATTAAAGGAGTTTTACCAAAATTGTAAAATTAGAGATTTTCAAATGCCCTCGTAAATATGAATTAAATTCAAGGAGTTTTCATGGAGTGTAAGTAGTAGCAAGAACCCTGTTGTATACAGAGAATATTTTTACCTCCATTGAGAAGGCGCATCACTATCCACAGCTCTTGACGCACAACAAAGGAGGTGTAATAGTTGACCACATTATCATGGTTGCATTGGCTCATTGCATGGATTTCTTTCTAAAAAATCATCAAGACAACAAGACTTCAATAGAATTCTACTTCAATGATTTATCAATTAAGGAGGCTTAAAATGGTTTTCCTTGAGCTTGCGTGCATTCTAGGACCAATGACTTTGTCATTGCATTTGACCTTGCAAAAGGAACACTTTGTCCTCAAAAATTTTAATATGCAAACTGAAAAAACTCAAAAACTGTGTAGTGAAATTTCTTCAAATTTTGCATTTGGCAATTATTTTTGTGAGTGTAGGTGAAGTGAAGAAAACACTTTCCAGCCTCCTTAAGAATTAGTACTAGTAAATTAGGCATAAGATGAAAAGTGGAGAAAAAATTGTAGTAATGATGTCATGATATCCCAGGTTCTATGTAAAATGTAACTAAGGTAAATTTATTTTCTTTTGATTACACAGGGAGCAATTGTTTTGTCTCCCTATCTCTTTTGATAGCAGATCACATTCAGGAAATTTGCATGGTAGTTGATTTTTTGGGGGGAAACTGGAGAAAAATGGAGATTCCTGGAGAAAAACTAGAAAACCCTTGAAGCAAAGGACAGGCCGAGAAACTAATCACATAGGATACTGAGCACATTAATCAAACTCAGGTTGCATTGTTCAGAGGTGGCACCTTGGCACTGCATATCACCCATGCTTCTCTTTTTACTTCTGAACCTGGGTCACATCTAAGTGGAATCACTTGTTTGTATCTTGTCTCTCCATTGATTTGTGTTTTCTTTGCATGAGGAGTTTTCCAGTTTTTTTGTTTCTCCAAAAAAACTCACAAAAAGTACTTAAAGTCAAATTCCATCTGTGAGTTAGCAAAGCCTTTCCCTGCTAGCAGAGCCTATTTTCCTTTTGTTTTGGTTGTGAGAAAAATAAACTCTGCCAATGTAGGATGTTATACTTGTCGTGCCTGCATGGCGTAACTTAGCAACGCTGTCATGATTTTGACAGCCACTCTCATCAAACAACGTTTGGCGCCACAGTGTGTTACATTTGCTCATGCGCACTACATGTACTCAGTTAAAAACCGGTTTTAAGGTGACTGCCTACTTTTGGAAATTGATTTAAGCTTTTTTTAAAACTTCGATTTTCTGAATTGAAATTTAATGCTGATTCCAAATCTGGAAAGAAAAATAGGGTGTCCCGAGCTCGTTTTCGAGATAATCAGCATTTAATGGAAGCCTACGCACGAGCTTTTGGAGTAAAAATTGCGCCACCGGAAGTGATTAGAAAAAAATTAAGATGAATAAGATAATAGTTATTTGCAGACTATATGATTGCATGAATGAAGGCTAGTCAATCATTCTACAATAATACATGGATATTTTCGACAAAAAGACAGAGAGATACATTGATTTGTCATATTTTGTAGTTTCCGTGCTCTCAAAAAATCTCATAAAGTTGAACAAAAATCCCTACAAAAATCTATTTTTTCACGTGTTCCTGATTTAAACTTTTCCTAAAATGTTGATATAACCTAGATTTTTAGGAGTTTTTTCGAATGGGCTATCAAAAAATATAGAGTCCCGTGCAAAATATGAGGGTTTTGCCCTGTTGAAGCTCAAAACGCGTATGGTTCTTCAATAAAATCTTGTAGATTTTTCAGCGGTTTTTGAGCGCGCGCTCATCGTGGGCTCAATTCGAACGTTCAAAAGTAGGCAGCCACCTTAAAACTGGTATCAAAGGAAACGCTCTACATTGGCAGAGTCTCCCTCCTCCTGAAAGAAGGAAGAGAAATAGAAGAGAGACTCTGCTAGCAGGGAAGCAAAGCCTTGACTATGGTCAACAAAAAAAGGTTGTGCAAATTCTGATCATTTTTAAATGGAATTAAATAATAATGTATTTTGTTTTGTTTTGTCTTTACACACTGATGTTTTCAAATGACAGTTATATTTTTCACATAACAATAACAGGAATAACTGAACACTCAAATACAAATTTAAATGAAATAAAATTATAAGGTGTAAAAGCAGAAAAGTAAGAAATAATAAAGAAATACTTCAAGCATGAGAAATATTTGAAATTTTAGGACAATACTATTAACTGCCTTTCATTGTCTCTTGTTTTTATAATCAATGAATGTTACATTGATTGTTTGTCAGTTCAAGTTCGTATATTACTTGTAGATTATTTGAATTATAATACAAAACATCATTACAACTGTGTTTAATAATAAACGCTACATAAACGCCTAATATTGTATTATTCATCAGGAATACCACATATTTATTAGCGGTGTCATTGATATTGATCGGACTGTCAGTGATTTGGTTTTACATGACAGAGTATCAACCGTGAGCTACAAACCAAAAAAAAAGCGAAACCCCACAACTTAGCGATCGGACCAAACCATTTTTGTGGTATTTATATAATAAGTACTAAGCCAAAAAAATCTAATTTTGGAGAAGCTCAACCTTGATCAACTTCGCAAGGTGCAAAGAGAAAAAAGTCAGCTTGAGTGAACGAAAAATGTTACCTAAATGCCAAGTTAAACTGCCCTTCGCATAAATATGCAAAAAGAAAGAACAAGGCACTTTAGATTGTATAGGTAAAATAGCAATAAAAGAATAGTTAGAAACTTTTTAGTACCATCATTTCATCGATACTTGCTCCACACTTCTCCAAGTCGATTCGTTTGATGGCCACTCTCTCGCTGCCGTGCCCCACAACGAGCTGCTTGAACAACGGCCGTGGCGCCATACCCTGAAATAAAATTGAAACGAAAAGCTTAATTAATCATTGCTTTTTTGAGAAGAGAAGAGTTTAAATTTAATGATTTACCGATAACTTCTTCAAGCTCATAACCTTCCTTCGTATCGGGCCATCCACGACTTTCGCCGGTCGCCATCTTGGATAACAAAGACCCACTTACCTAATAAGGAGATATATGGTATAGTTCAAACCCTCGCTTACGGGGATCCCCTACGGTGATATTATTCTCACCAGGAGTGGTGCTAATAGCCCCCTAAGGGCTTATTCTTTTTTCGTGCTTTTGGACTACTATGGCTTATTAGAAGAAGGTAGGTGGGATTATTAAAGGCTGGGGGCTTAGTAAATTTTCATGATCTCTGAAATTATTTATGACCTCCAAAGAATGTCATATTGAAAATTTTCACAAAAATTATACAACACAATTAACGGTGAGATCAAATTTTGATTAGAAACAACCAAGAGGATGCTTATTGGGAATTTTATCACCTAGGTGTGAAAAGAGACAAGTAGTACACTGAGTTCCGATTCCAAGGCTAGTGTGGAACCAGGCTTTAGAGATAGATATCTCAGTCTCGTGCATGTGGGTGTGGCAACTAATGATTTTTACCCCTAAAAGCAAGGGCGTAGCCAGGGGGGTGCCAAGGGTGCCAGAGCCCCCATTCGTGGCAACAAAATAGCGGCTTTTTAGGATTTTGTACGGTAATTTCAAATTATTTTTTTTGTAAAATGAAAACGTAAATGAAATGCCGGTTCTTAAATTATTATTTTCGTAAATAAAACGTAAAACGTAAGACCGTTTTTTTTTTTTTTTGGTTCGCGGCGTTTCAGGGGCGCAAACAAAATACACTTATCATATGACCCGTACGGCCCTGCTCGCGCGCTCTCTAATAAAACCATTGGAAAAAGTCACGTGATGGGGGCCGGACGGGTTGACGTAAGCGGGCCGGAAAAAACCGTCCGGCCCTGCTCGAATCCGCGCGCTTTCTCTTTTTTAGCTTTTATTTACTATTTCTTTCTTTCTTTTATTTTTTTATTGATTTTTTCGTGAGGGTCATATGACAAAATGCTTATTGCCTGAGTTAGGTCGGGCCGTACGGGAAAATATTTGGCTCTCGGTCATTTGTACGGACCTCGCTGCGCTCGGTCCGTACGGCATCACCTCGAGCCAAATATTTTCCCGTACAGCCCTCCCACTCAGTCAATAAGTACATAATCTGTGACACATCTGTCACATTCCTGATTTTTATCAAAACACAGGTAACCCAAAGGGTCGTTCCCAGAGCCCCTCTCTCTCGTTTTTTGCTGCTGACCAAAAGTAATGCAGCATAAACAAGATGGCGGACTGACTGACATACTTTTGACGTTCTTTGAATCAAGTCGTTTGGATAGTTTTGGGCAAGCAATTAAAGCAGTTTTAGTAAATACAGTATATCGTAAGATGGAGGAAGAGGAAGAAGTTGAATCTTTTGAGATCACCGATAATGATATCATGCATGCAGGTCTACTTGGCCTTGGCTTCAGGCCATACAAGTCAAGTAAGAGATTAAAAGAGGAGGCTACATATGGTATGTGGGCAGAGTACGACTCAGATGAGGGTGACAGCTATGGCCGTGGAAAAAGAAAGAAGGATTATAGCCGACCTCTTAGTTTCATTAGTGGTGGTGTTGTACAGAAAGGGAAGCAGAATGAAGAAGATGAAGAAGAAAATGATGACGACAAGGAAGGTAAGCTCATTTCTAGCACTAATTGCTGTGATGTAAGCTATTGTCATTACTATGCCAACCACCTCCCTCAGGGCTGTCAACTCTCCCGGATAAGCCGGGAGTCTCCAGATTTTGGGCCGTATCTCCCGGTCTCCAGATTAGAGTCTCAAATCTCCCGGATAATCGCCGAAGCTGACCATTTCTTGTGAGACTCGACTTTCACAACCATAAAATTCCAATTATTTTATGTTGTTTGCGTTGTTTTATATCGCTAACAAAATCAAAACAGTTCCTCATAAACTGTTCTTGCAAGCAGGCCATTGTAATGTAAGCGAAAATCTGATTGGTCAGAAATAAACCAATCACATCAAATGTCACAAAGCGAAAGGTGTCTTTTCGCGCGCTTTTTGACGTGCTGTGACGTCATGCTCCCTTACCTATCAATTCTCCAGATTTGAATATCTCGGGGGTTGACAGCCCTGCTCCCTGTTGAAACAAAGCAACTTGACAAGAACTTTTATGATAATGATTGTCAAATTGACATCACAATGCTAATGTTTGTAAACACCAACTATTGCTACTGTTCCCGGCGTAGGCAATCGATGGAAATCGATCATCGAAAACCCACTCGATGACTCAAGAGCAATCGATATGATTAGTTGATTGATAATTAGTTCACAAGACGGAATGCCAATCGATGAATATCGATCATCGATTGTTCATCGATCAATGTAATATTTTGTTATTAGATTTGATAGAAGGTCACTGACAGATGTTTGTGGCATTGATTGGTCACCGATTTCCAATACTAATCAATTAATCAGTATCAATTTTCATAGAATGTCATCGATTGTTATCGATAATCGATTTCATTAATTGCCTACGCTGGGTACTGTTAATTTGCATTGCAAGTTTATTGCAGAACGAATGATTGAATTATAGCAAGTTCATAATTTACATTACAAGAGATTTCAAGGTTTTTTTTTACAATGGTTTATGTTTTTATATAAACACTTTGTTATAAACTCAGGCTTTTCCAAGATGGAGGTAAAATTCCCTACTGTGGGGGCACTAAATAATGTCAATTTCCTGAGGGTAGCCTGCATCCTACCCACCCATGTTCTTTTAATTAATTTTTTGATATGTGGTAATAAAGATTGATTAAATTGAATACTTTTAGAAAACAGTAGTGGAAGTGAAGAGAGTGAACACAAGAGTAGAACATTTAAAAGCAAGAAGTTGTTCAAAGGCAAAGGAGTGTCGTCATCATACAATGAACCTGGCAATGCAGGTGAGTTAGATTACAATCTGTTTTACCTATGCTGGCTATTAATTTTAGATTCAACTAGTTAATATTTAACCTTTAATAGGTTATCCTGTTTTTCCTCCATGCAAGTTAAGCTGCAACACATGTACCTCTTTACTTTGGGTATTGTGATGTTTTTCAGACCTATATCATGATAATTCCCTAGCATATTGTATCTTTATTTGACAGAAATAATTTAGAAGATCTATATATTAACATATAATTGAGGAATGCATGGTCGACATTCAGGCGACAGCTGACTGAACAACTGTCTGCTGGTTATGAAGTACACAATATTACCATATGAATATCAATCAATGAACTATGAAACCTAATACCTCTAATAAATAGTCTTGATATTAAAGAATTCAAGATTCTACTCATTGCTTTCAAATCACTCTACGACTTGACTCCTATATTTCTGACATGATTCTCATTATACACCATTGAGACCTTACCCTCTTCATCTGGTCTGTTACTTTTAAGTAAAAAAACATTTAAAAAAACATAAGAAATATCGCATCAAATCCTATGGTTATTTGCCTTTTTCCTGTCTCTGCTCCTGAACTCTGGAGCTCTCTTTCATCTTCAATAAGAAACAATGCAAGCCTCTTGTTCTTCAAGTCATCTATTAAAACTAGCATTCAATTTGTAAAAACATTTGAATATTTCTTGAGTTTTTTCCTGAGCACCTAGAGCAGTTCTGGATAGATGCTATTTTATTATTCTTATCATCATCATCATCATCATCATCATCATTATTATTATTATTATTATTATATGATACTGTACATATTTAGAGGTCTATAAGAACTGCTACAGGAATTCTTTATGTATGTCTTTGAAGTACAGTACATGCATGTACATGTATATGTATAAGAGAATTTAACTTGATATGTATTTGTTTGATCAAATTTCAAGCAACCCAAATGTATGCAAAAAGACTTCAGAAAACCGGAGGAAAGTAAGTAAATATTTGAACTGATATTAACTTTGGAAATATTGCACATAAGCCCTAATTTAGTACTTTTGGTATTGATTCTGAGGCGAATAGTTAAATGATGAAATATTTGTTGATTTGAGTGGACACATCTTTAGATAATAACAGCTGTACTCATGGTTCCACTTGAGTTTTGAACATTTTAAGAGTCATCTATGATCAATAAGAGGACAGGCAATGGAAATCTATGAGAGATTTTTTTACAATAAAATAAAATAAAAACATTGGAAAAGTTCAAAAGAAAAACAGTTTATGTGTCCGTCCTTTTTTTGATCACAGCTATCAGCCAATCAGATTGCAAGAATATGCTCTGTTATTGTAAACTGTGTGTTACAGTACATCATTTAAACATTGTACTTTTAATACCATTTGCACTTCATTTTCACACACTTAGCTGGTCATACAAGATACATAGCTGTATTAAATATTCAATTATTTTCTGAGTTGTTTTTCACTGACTCATAAAATTGTTTTTACAGAGAATTTGGATCATGGGAAAAACACACCAAAGGATTTGGAATGAAAATGTTACACAAGGTACATTAGGTGGCCAGTTCATGATACATCAGATGATATGCTATTGTTTTTGTTACCTAAGGTCATTATATATCTTCAAATGGTTTTGAGATTTACTGTGTGGGCACAGTAACAGGGACCACTTAAACAAAATTTAAGATTAAAAAAGACTTTAGCCAATCAGAAGAGAGCAAAATCAGTATCATATTGATCTCAGCCAATCACAATCATTCCCACGGTTGTTGATAAAATCTAGGTTTATCTCAGAAATCTACTCTTCATTGCTTGCTCCTGATTGGCTTAAATTTGACTAGTTTGATTTTTTTAGTTTCACTCTATATCGTGATTGGTTAACTTTCTTCAAGTGTTCCCAGTTAATGTGTCTGCATAGTAATGTTTATTAGTATATGTAATAGGACTCCATGCTGTCCAATTAAGAAAAAATTGGATTTGGAAAATTCCGAGGACTGACAAAATTGGTTGAGGCCATAGGCCGAGTCCTATTTGGCAAGTCAGAGGAATTTTTCGAGTCTATTATTTCTTGATTGGGAAGCATGAAATCCCATTACCTATTTATTATGTAGCTGCCTAATTAATCCCATATCAACAAGACCTGTCCAACTAAGAAAATAATTCGACAGTTACCTATATGGGATTAATAAGAAGCTGTATAATTAATAATAATTAATGACAATAACATAATATTATCCCTCTTTTATACTAGATGGGTTACCAACCTGGACAAGGTCTTGGAAAGGAGGGCAAGGTAAAAGAACTACTGCTCTTTGCTTCACTTCAAATAAAATACAAAAAAAAAGTTTACTTCACTTCATGTAGCCTGCATACAGCCGTACAAACGTATCTGCGTGTTAAGTCCATGGACTATGCAAGAGAAAAGTCTGGTTGCACATAGACTACACTTTATGCTACACAATTGCATTTCATTCAACTAATGAGCTATTTAATTGAATTGGAAACAGGGAAGAGTGCAGCCTGTAGAGGCATTCAAGAGAGAAGGAAGAGGAGCACTGGGCATGTATGGACCTGAGGTCAAAACTAAGGTGATTAATAAAGTGAGATCTCCAGGTTTGGGGGTAAGGAACAGGGTTGATGACCCTTTTCTGTAAAAATGTCTTCAAATTACAGAAGCTTGAAGCACTAACAAAGATAGACCCTTAAAAGCTTGGGTGTAATGTTTCTCAATTCAGATCACATGTCATTCCCCAGAGTATTATTTCATCGTGTCTCCTCAAATACACTGTGGCAAAGATTTGAGACCATAATAAAGTGAATTATTTATCATCATTATTATATTCTTTGGTATCAAATCTTAGGGGAAAATTCAATATGATGAAGAGGAAGAAGAGGACAAAAAGTTTAAAGAGAAGCTTCATCAGTGGAAGAAATCTTCAAAGGCAAGTTATTTATCATAGATGTTATGCATTACAATCCTAATATAATCTGGAGCTGTCATTCTTCACACGCCATTTCACTTACTAAAATTTGTCATTGTATTATCTCCATATTTTTTAGACTGGAAAAGCTTCACCAAAGTACATTTACAAGACAGCAGATGAAGTCAAGGTGAGTGATTCTATTTTTGCAGTGTATCCAGGGATTATGGCTGGCCATCAGTCTCCTTTCATGATCACCTGCCAAATTAGTTTTATCTCAGTCAGTCATACCTTGTTTCTGGCTCAACATTACTTGTCAAAATGACTGGCAAGGCAAAGATTTCACTGGACAAATTCCAATTCTCCTCAGACGTTGTTGTACATTAACTGTTGTTTTAAGCCATTGTACCATCTGTTTCTTTTCAAGATAAGCCAGCCAATCAGTTTGTGTATATACACAGTACTGCAGGTGTAACAAGTACATCAAAACTTCAGCCTATTAAACTGTCAATTTTTAAGCCTTGCTACTAACTAAATATGCATTGATATTCTGTTTAGGCTACAGGTGTGACTAAGAAAGGACCATCTGTCTCTTTAAAACACAGCAAAGTCAAGGTACTGTAATGTGATGGTACCATTCAAAACACTCTACAGTTATGTAATGGATAGAATAATTATAGTATGAAGTAATAAAATTATAACAGCTTTATTAAGTTCTCTTATTTTATAGCCAAACAATTGTACCCAATTGTAACAAGTGTATGAGCGTGTGTTTGTAGGGAAGGGGGGTGGGGAGTGGGGGCAGATGCCATGTTAAAGACTTGTTCCTAAACAATAGACCTATCCCGAATTCACTTGACTGAACACGAAACAATGGTTTGAAGATTGAACTTGATTCTTTTATTCATCGAGTTCAACCTTGACTTGAAACCATTGTTTCGTGACCAGTCAGGCGAATTCGGGATGGGTCTATTACAGACTTTTCACTAAAGCTGTTACTGCCACTTTCCCATTATGCTCCACTTAAGCAGATATTATGACTGTGAAATATGTACCAATAAAGAGGTACTGTATCATCCTGTAACTATCTGAGCATTTTGATTTGTGCAAAGCTGGTTGTAAGAATGTCGTCAATATGGAATTCATGCAACACCATCTTTCACAGCTATCAACATAAAAATTAGTATTTCACTGACTTTGTAGAAATAATAAAGATAGATGTGTTGATCATCTTAGTGAATGAGCGATCTAAGCAAACACTGTAAAGAAAGACTTGAAAAAATGATTTCAAGCTTCAACGGGAATCGAACCCATGACCTCCGTGATGCCGGTGCGATGCTCTACCAACTGAGCTATGAAGCCAATCCTGTTGGCGAGCAGTCATTTTTTTTTTGTTGGGTTCATCAAGCCACTATATGTAATAAGTGTGAATATTGAATGGGTAGAACTGTGGTGAAATGATGATAGATATGTTGATCATCACAGTGAATGAAATAATAAACCAGCACAAATAAGTCTGGGATTGAAAGATTTTGAGCATAATTTATGCTTATTGATTCCATGTCATTTTTCTTGTTGGATAAAAGGTAGTTGACATGACAGGTCCAGAAGCTAAGATCTTGACGGGGTATGGTTCCTTGTCACAGCAACATGCTAAACCTGGTGAAATTCCAGCAACTACTACAGGTACATATAACAAACATTGGGGTAGTGTTTGTATTTTTTGGGGGGTAGGGGGGTAGGGGGGTAGGGGGGGGCTTGGAGTTAAAAAGTGTGGCCCCTCCCTCTTTTAATTTTTGTCCACAGCCTGTGTTTTACTCAATATTATTTCTCAAACTTTTGTTGTAAATAAAATGTACCTTTTAATTAACAGATCAAAAACAGTTTTCCGTGTTTGATACTCTGATCAAAACACGCGGGATGTTGGGAGAACACGAGTGGAGCGTAGGAAACCACGACGCGTAGTGGAGTGGTTTCCAGCTTCTCGAGTGTTCTCCCAACATCCCAAGTGTTTTGATCAGAGTATCAAACACAGAAAACTATTTTTGATTTGTTTTATAAAATAACAAACGCGCGAAAAGATCGGAAAAAAAGCAAAGTCTAAGTAAATTCTCCCTACGTGCCGTCTTATTCAAACTGACCAATGAGCGTGTGTGATAGATTAACAATGACGATAGCGTGTTTTGATACTCTCATCAAACATGGTTTTCGACCAATCATAGCGCGCGTAGTATCCCAATTATTTTATAATTTTCTTTCTTTGTACTGTAAATATTATGGATGTGAGCCCCCTTGTTAAGCTTTACAGCTTTTGGGGCAAATGTTTAGTCAAATATGTTAAAATAAAAAAAAAATTTTTTAATGTACCTTACAGTTGAGGAAGCTGAAGCTGCTTTTGCAATGCCTGAACTGATGTACAACCTGAACCTCCTGGTAGACATGACAGAAACAGAGATTGTTCAAATAGATAAAGAGTAAGTGCATTCATGTTTTCAATTTTAAAAACTTTTGATCTAAAATCCTAAAAATTGTGCATTCTGATTGAATGGTCACATGAAAATTAGGTCCGAAGTTAGTGTCAATAATTTTTATCTGGTTTCAATGTATAAAATTTTAAATTGGTATAGATTTGGGAAAATAACATTCCATGTGAATCAAACTCTTTTGAGCCTTAAATTTCTTGGTGTTGCAATAGGTATTGTATTCTGAGTTGCCATTTTTTATATTGCAGGGTATTTGCTAGCCACAAACTCATTGTTCTCAGCTATTGTTTTATTTTCTCTATGACTCAGGTGCCCTGCAACACCAAAAAAGAGCCACAATTTTGTGCCGTTCTATATAAAAGAATTGAACCACTAATTTCTTTGTTCAACATGCAGACTGAAATTTGAGCAAGACATGGTAACCAACTTGAAATATGAGTCAGAAAGGATTGCCGAAGTAATAAACCAAGAAGATAAACAGATTAAAAGACTGACAGATGTCATGCAAGTGATTGACAGGTGATTGTTTCCATGGTTACTATAGAAGCTATGAAAATGTAGTGCATTTATTCCACAAAAATCAAACTTTTGACAATTGATCATTGGGAAATGAGGGCCACAATTCAAGTTTGTTAGCCACATCTATTAAGACAATTTAATAATATTTTAATTTTTAATAAAAGTTTCATTGATGGGTGTGTAAAAGCTCTTTCTCCAATAAGTAGCTCACCTCTTACCTTTTGGACATCGCACTGAGTTAGGTACTATTGCAGACCCCTTCTACATATGTAGTTACATGTGTTTCTTGACAAATTGAACTGGAACTCCAATGAAAATTGCTACTGTTATATGCTAATTACAGTCGAGATTAAACTTGCTAAAGTCCCAACATTTGGAATCATATTTTGTTTTTGCCCCCCTTCCCCATGCTGCTAGGGGGTCTGCATGACAGCTGTTCCTAGGCTCTTATTATGATTACATTTATGGTTTTATAGGTGCAGAGCTCACTCACTCTCATCAATAGAAGATTCTTTGACACTTCAAAAATGCGAGGACATGTTTAAACTATTACAAGATGAATTTCATGAGGAATATATGGTAAGAAGTTTAGCAAAGGAGGACTTAACAGTAGTGGAGAATAATGCACCTGAATTGCTGCTCGTTGAAGTCATTTATCTGTACTTAATCTTATAGTATATTATGATAGAGTGTAAACCAAGGCATATATCCGTGAAATAGTATTAACTGATTAGTACAAAATAGCACCAATGAAACAATTGAAAACAAGTGAATATGTGACCTGCATCATTGCAGCAAGGTGGTAGAGTGCAAACCATATATCCATGAAAGAGTACTAACTAATTAGTACAAAATAGCACCAATGAAACAATTAAAAATTAAAGAAATAGATGTGTTTATTGCTATTTAGTTTTTGTGCTATTTCATGGTTATATGGTTTACACTCTAGTGTATTTTAGATTTTCAAACAAAATCTTGCCAAATAAATAAACCACAATTTTACAGTTTGGATTGTATAAATAGCAAACACCTACGTAGAACTTTAAGTACATGACTATAACCTGTCTCTTTCTTTGTAGATGTATGAATTATCATCACTAGCAATACCTTTAGTATTTCCCTTGGTAAGTACAAACTAAACAGGATCAAATTTTTCCTTGCTATATATTATTGCTTTTGTATATTATTGCTATATATTATTGCTATATTTTATAGGGCTCCCGTTGATATAATACTTTAGTTACTGAAGGGAATACCCTGCTTAAATAAAGGATTTGCATTCATTCATATTGAATATTATTTTTAATGCATTTGATGCATTTTACCTTGACCTTTGGAGAAAATTACTTATACATCATGGTAGACATATACCTGGGAGAAGTTTCACATCTGAGTGGCTTTATCACTGAACTAACTTCCTTAAGCAACCAATTTTACACAACACAGAGTTCATGGGCTCATGCTGCTGTATTTCTTGAAAACCCCTTGAATTTAATTCATGTTTTCAAGGGCACTTGAAAAGCTCTTGAATTTTACGATTTTAGTGAAACTCCTTGAAACTCCTTGAATTTTTGCTTGCATGGTTCTGAAATAGATCTAGTCAGAAAGATCAGAAAATCTGAAAGCCTTTATTTATTTTTAAACACCAATTTTGATTGCGTGTTGTTAGCCACCCAATGCAAACCCCATGGAGCTTCCTGTGCAATGGTAGATGCTCAACAGTCATGTAAATCTGTTCTAAACTTGTGAGAGTATGAACAGATGAAGAAATACCACAGGGACAAAAGAGATGGAGGAAAGGGGGCTAAACCACTTTTTACAAGAATAACGCCATTTTCTCATCTTATCTCTCTTTCTCTTAGCTTGAGTTTAGTTATGACAAAAAAAATAGATTAACCCCCTCCCCCTGCTAATTCCTGCACCATGGGAATATGCCAAATCAGTGACAAATCTACTACATGTAATATTGGTGCATGTTCATTGATTGTTATATTCTCTTTCTGCATTGACAGATAAAAGAATATCTGAGTAGATGGAGTCCACTAATAAACCCCACCTATGGACTGGATGTCTTTAAGACATGGAAAGATCTTCTACAAAGTGGCAAACCATCTGCATTTACTCTGTCACAAGGAACTCCTCTGGACACCAACAGGTAGGAGATCTTTATTGTGTAGTTTCGAAAAATTTCCATACCCCACCCATGGAGGAAATTGGAAATTCTGAA
This sequence comes from Actinia tenebrosa, assembly GCF_029948245.1. Taxonomy (NCBI): domain Eukaryota; kingdom Metazoa; phylum Cnidaria; class Anthozoa; order Actiniaria; family Actiniidae; genus Actinia; species Actinia tenebrosa. Next base: position 892,029 of record NW_028292581.1, on the reverse strand, counting down.
GGGGAAGGGGGTTAGAGAAAGAAAAAAATGCAGTTTGTATGGAAGAAAATTGGAAGTTCCTGGGGGTAGGGGGTGGGGGTCCTTTTACAAATTCCCTCCATGGTGGGGTATGGATATTTTCTGGAACTACATTGTATGTACACATTCATGATTTTGTGACCCCCCTTCATTTTTTGGCTCAACAATCAAACAATACTCACACAGACTGCTGTAAGTTTGATGTATGGGTGCTAAACTGCATAGAACTATATGTCAATGTCAAATTATCAAACCCTGACTAAATCACTATCTCTGGGCTGGTCAAAATCAGGGTACATTTAGCTCACACATCAAATTTTAATTGACAAAACTTGTTAGGTTTACAGAGGGAGGAAAACCCTCAAATCAAGGAAGAGACCTAATGAACTCTTGTCATATGTGATAATGAGTCCGGCAATCAAACTCTAGACTTATGAGGTGCAAGGGGGGTGTACATGTACTAACGCCACACCACCCCTGATTTATGTCATGTCTGGAGTTATCTGGATTATTTCTTCCTCTTCTCTGATTGTGATTGAATGTACTGTATCTGTATTGTCATAAACAGCATGGACATCTATGAACAGTTGGTGTGGGAAGTATGGATGCCATTGATAAGAACAGCAGTCAGGTCAGTCTAGTCATGTTCTGTCCTGTTATTTTCTGTGTGCAGATTAATGACTTGTCAGTGGTCAATGATATCGTGTAGTCCCAGAAATTATCCATACCAGACAGTCCCCCCTCAAAAAGAGGAATTTTTTTAAAAAACCCCTCTACCCACTGAAATTCCAATTTTCTTTGATACAAATCTATAATCTCTTTCTTTCTCTGACGAAAATTCCAAATTTCTCTGTGTGTGTTTGGGGAGGGGAGGGGGGATGGATAAATTCTGGAACTATACATTTTTTTGTAATGTGTGCAGCTTCTGTAAAAACGTTTTAATATAAATCTTTTTAAAAACACTTTTAATATATGTCACTGAAATGTGATTTTTTGTTGCTGTAGTATATGGAACTGTCGTGACAGTGATCCCATGATTACAGTAATAGAACACTGGCTGCCTCTTTTACCTCCGTGGGTTATTGAGAACATCAAGAATTTGTTAATCTTACCTCGATTACAGGTTGGTTGTTGAATTTCATTTGGAATTTTGTTAGTAGAGTGCTCACACTTAACCAGTGAAACTAATACTAATTTTTAACACTAAATATTGATAACTAAACAATAGGAAACAAAGGATTCTGTATGAAATAGTACTAATTAGTACTAATTATTGTGTGCGGGTTTAGTGCGCACACTCTATTAATTATTTTTAGAGCAAAATTACTTAATCAACTTGTTCCTAGTTTTTCACAGCCAATCACAGACTGAGTCTACGTAGGATCCTAATTATACTTTATGCTAGCCAATTAGATTTTACTATTTCCATGGTTACAACTGCAATATACTGTAGATGACAAAAATACTGTTAGCATTCAGAGTATTTGAACTTGTCGGGAAGCATGGGTGACGTAGAATTGATTCTTGTACTCGGTGTCATGTGAGAAGAGTTTTTAGTTGGTTCTCCCCAAGTTCAAGAGTTTCAGTTCCTCAGGTTTTCCTCCCTCTGCAAAAATCAACTTCTAAATTCCTATTTGATTATGAAATGAGGATAACAGGTTTGATAGCCACTGGCTATTACTGCCATTTTCATGAACATTGGAACTCGGTAGCTGCGAGCTGCACACTAAAATTTGTTTTTTGGCTGCCACCAGTAAAAAAATATAAAAGGTACCAACTGATTAGTTTTGATTGACAGCAGGGAAAAACCAAATTGCTGGCTTTCACTCAGCTGATAAAAGTTTTTGAATCTCATTATTTGCTCCAATGGTGGTCAAACACTGACCACCATGTGCTGTCAGCCAAAAAGAATTCTATTGAAAACTTGTGGTTCAGCTGATGAACATTCCGCACGAGACAGAAAATTACATCAAGTGAAAGCCAGCAATCTCAGGGTGCAGCTCTCAGCGACCAAGTTTGCATGTTCATAAAATTGGCAGTAAGTGTTAGCTTCATAAATCAAGGAAGATCTTTAATGTTTTATTGTTGTTTAATCAAGAGAGAAGTAGATGCATGGAATCCATTGACTGATGCTGTTCCAATACACGCATGGATACACCCTTGGCTGCCTCTTATGAGTGAGTACCTTCATTATCATGCTGTTAAATCCCAACATTATCTTTCGTTTGATTCCTTGTTTCTCTAAAACCATTTTTCCCCTTCCCCATTTCCCTCCCTTCCCAAGTAAAAGAACCAAAGTTTTAACTCCGGCTTCATACATGGACTGTCTAGCGGCTGCCAGTTGGCACCTTCACATGCTTTCAGTTCAACCCCGTTGAGCTGTGCCACTGCTGTACTTGCGGTGGTGATTAGCGATGACAAGTTTGTTTTTTTTTAACTAGTATTGTATGACTTGAAAATATTAGGACAGAATTTCATTTTGCATGGCATTGTAGTTAGTTAATTTGCTGCCATTAGAGCTAGCACTAGAGGTCCATGGTTTGATCCTCAGCATCTCCATGTCTGTTTTGACTTGACTCTAATTCGTGTAGCTTTTACCTTATACTCTTAAAACAGCTAGCTAAAAGAACACAGATCTATGTTAAATAAGACCTTTACCTTTGATCTTTACAGGATTTTGTATAATTAATTACATAACTCTTCAAATTTATTATTTCTTGTGACTTTTTCTTTTATGAATCATTAATATGGGTTCATGTTTTTTGATTCGTAGAGGGTTGCTTGGAACCTCTGTATGCACCAATACGTTATAAACTTGCAACAGCTTTGACGAACTGGCATCCATCAGATCCATCAGCAAAGATGATTCTTGAACCATGGACAAAAGTAAGTGATGTTGCTAATAGCATTCATTTATTCTTCCATCCATCCATCCATCCATCCATCCATCCATCCATCCATCCATCCATCCAATCCTAACTGTAGTTTTTGTTGTTTCAAGGTGTTTTCAAAGGGGAGCATGGACGCCTTTGTTCTACGATCAATTTATCCAAAGTTATCCCAGTGCCTTTCTGAGTTTGTTATTAATCCTCACCAACAACACTTAGGTAAGCCCTAAACTGTGTGATCAATATTCTAACGGTAATCAACACTTAGATGTGAAAAGGGCAACCAAAACAACTTATCTCAACCTTTGCCTATTTTTGCAAAAAAAAAAAAAATCGGCTTATCTGGGTGAATTTTGACAAAAATCTACCATTGCCTGTCTCTCACCTCATTGTTTCCTTGATATTTTCCTGCTACGGGAGAGATGAGAAGCAGCCTTTGACAAGTAGATTGCCTACTCTTAGTTTGAAGTAACATCTAAGTACACCATGAATTGCTATTCAAAAAATGTAATGTAGTAATTTTTGTCTTTCAGAGCCATTTCACTGGGTAATGACATGGAAAGGCGTGATTCCATTACAACATTTTGTCAGTTTATTGGAAAAACATTTCTTCCCTAAGTGGTTCCAGGTAAACTCTTTGATAGTATTTAGCGTATTGCATAAAAAATTAAAATTTAGACGTTAATTCGGATTGGATCTGAGAGAGATCTTATACACTCGATTTTTTTCGCTAGGTTTTACGGAACTGGCTGGCAAGTAATCCAAACTATGATGAAATAACAAAATGGTGAGTTATATTTCTTATATTCTCGTTTAGAGTGAAGTTATTAAATCCGTGAATTAGATATCAGACTAACACACATTAGTAGACCCTAATTCCATTGTTTTCTTTTGTGTCTATTTGACTATTACACGTTGACTAATAATTTTTATTTCACGGGTAAAATGCCTTCACTCTAATACTGCGATATTCTGCGAACTCGATAGTCACAAGCTGCACGCTGAAATTTGGTTTATCGTTGCCGTCAATCAAAAAAAATTAGTCGGTACCTTTAATGTTCTTGACTGGCAGCACTAAAATCTAACTACAGAATTTAAAGTGCACATGAACCCTTCGACAATACTTTCAGTACTGATTCTACACGAAGTAAATAGTTGAATGGTAGAATATTTCTTGATTTGAGTGATGCGTTTCTAAGTTATGAAGGTTTATACTTCCAATATGCTAATGAGTGTGACGTCTATTAAGGCTTAATCAAATATACAAAATCGAACTGGTTCATAGAAACAGTATTTAAAAAGCATCATTATTTTACTCATGGTTTACATGAAAGCTATTTACAATTTTTATTTTCAAAATGGCCAGCATTTAGTATTACTAGTTACAACAAAAACACTCAAATACCTTACCTGACGTCATCATCATTAACATATTGGAAGTATAAACCTTCATAACTTAAAGACGCATCACTCAAATCAAGAAATATTTTACCAATCAACTATTTACTTTATGCAGAATCAGTACTGAAAGTATTGTCGAAGGGTTCATGTGCACTTTAAAAGAGCGTGTTTGGATAAAAGTCAAAAATGTTTCTTTTCTTCTATTTTGTTGGGCTGCCTGTGGATTTGGCGGGATTTTTCGCGCCAAAACGCGTGTGTTTGCACCTCCACCACTGTTAAGAGAGTCTATGTGTCAAGAGGTCGAAAAGGTCTCAGGACTTCATTCATTGTTATAAGACATCACCTTGATATCTAAAGTACTTTTTTCATGTTCTTTTATCAACTTTAAAGGTACAAAGGCTGGAAGACAATGTTTTCCGACGAGCTTCTGAACAACCAGTCCATAAAAGGTTAGTAAAGAATTAGTAATTGTTTATTAAAGTTGTTTCAGAGGTATAAGAACTAGACAATTAGGAGGTTAACCCTTGGATCGAGTATGATTTGCACACAGTATAGAGGAAGCGTTTTTCCCTCCCATTTTCTCATTTTGTATCTTCATTTCACCGAGTGCGATTTCTTTGTCTACCAGATATGCGGGTTCCTTTATGGGTGGTGCGGTGAGGGGTGGGGGTGGTAGTGTTTCCTTTAAATATTAGTAGTATCCCATGGATCGACACATCAACAAATTCACTCAAGGAATTATGGTCTAGAGATGAACACAAGACCTCCACAACTCAGACGCTTATGGACATTGAATAAGAAATGTCTTGGAAAATAATTCGAACTTAATTGGTTTTATTTCTGTCTTGTCTTCAGCCCAGTTTAACCGAGCGCTTGACGTAATGAATCAAGCGGTATCATCACCAGGAGAATACTTACAACCAGGAGCCAAGGAACACATCGCTTATCTCACAAGCATCGAAAGAAGGTGGGGAGCTATGATTGTTTTAATTTATGCTACAAGACCGTACCTAATGATTTTATAATGTTCTGGTATTACAGAAAGGAGGCGGAAGCGGCGGCAGCTACAGCAGCCTTGGAAAGGTCAAGAGTAAGTACCAAGAACGAGGGGTTAGAGATTATTTATTTTACTCTTCTTCGTTCTCATCTTTTCGCTTCTCTTGCCCTGCACTCTCCTTCCTTCATTTCTCCTTCCTTGCATTCCTTCCTTTTTTCCTTCCTTCCTTTTTTATTTTCTTCCATCTTCCTTCCTTTCTTATTTTCTTTCTTTCTTTCTTTCTTTCTTTGTCCCCTGATAATTGTTTATGTTTTAGGCAGAAGCAGCCCGACTGCAAGCAGCCAACCAAAATGTGCCTACCAATTTTAAAGATCTCATTCATAAAATGGTAAGACCAAACAAGTTATATAAGCGGAGTTCATACTGTTATCATTTGATTTGATGACACCATAGTTCATGGAGGGGGACTAGCAATGATTTCACATTAGAACAGATTTCAAATACGAACGAGCGTTTTCATTGGATAAGCATTGCCTTCGCTATCGTGACAGTGCCTTGACTATTCCAAGCCATAGTAATAAACTCTGTAGTTGTAGGTCACGTAAGCGTCGCATTCTCTCTAGCGTCCATTGTTGAGATTGGTTATGATTATTTCTTGCAACATTATTGTTATCATCATCATCATCATCATCATCATCATTTTCGAAAACATTAGCCATCTTTTATTAATTATTTTCCCTATCCTTATTCAAGTTTCATTCTATTTTCTGGAAGCTCACTAGCTTTGTTTGTGGTTTTTAGGCTGAGGATAACAACATAGTCTTCCTGCCAGTCCCTAACCGCCGCTATGAAGGAAAAACACTGTACACTTTAGGCAAGACAACCATCTATATCGACCAGGGAGTAGTGTTTGTACAAACTCAAGGATCATGGAAACCTATCTCTCTACAAGATCTGTTTGTTTTAGCCAAATAAACACTTCAAATACTCCATTTTACAGATCCGGTCAGTGATTACGAATACTAGATCCAAGTCGAGGTTGGAGTTTCCGCGCATAGGAAAACTATAGTTTATCATGCGTGGCAACTCCAACCTCGGATTGAAACTATTATTCGTGGTCACTGAACGGAACTGTAAAATGGAGTATTGATGCTCTTAAAATGTAAATATTGTTGAAAACTAAACACCTTAGAAAGGTATGTCAAATAGCCTTGAAATTATTTTTCACAATGCGTAAATTTTACTGAAAAATAAACAAGTGGCCATGTATTAAAAGAACCATATCGACAGGATTATCACATTTTCGCATGAAACTGAATTCCACACAAAAAAGTCGTCGAACCTTTAATTGGAACTGAAACTGCATTTGATTGAGTTTTTGATTCTTTTCTAAATGCGCGCGACATCACTAGAAAATATTCTATGGGCAGTTATACCTGAAATCGACGCGAAATCCAAGACATCCGTTAAATGAAGTGAATGAGTTTTGAATCATTTGAGAAAAAAGCGAAAAACATACGAAGTGGCAAGGGGTCGTCGATGCTCTCTAAAACCTTTACGGCATTCACACGTTATATAAGCAGGTCCATTTAGTTTATTAGGGTCAGATTCTCCATGCATTTACATCACAGCTCAACAATGGACAATGGTTTATGTCGACCATTGTAAGCTAGAATAGTATTATTTTGATGGCAGAGTTCGCAAGAATGTACATTTGACATTTAGTTCCAGATATGCATAACAGTTTAAGCATTTCCGTGATTATTAGTTTAGAATCCACCCATTTTTGGTGGTGATTTATCCCTCGTCATTATTTTCTTCGTTGCCACTTCGTTCTGCATGTGAGCTATCCTCCGATGCGTTCTGTGTTGATTCAGTGTCCACTGTGTTATGGGCAGCACCATCGTCTTGGTGCACTTGTTCATTATCACTGACTTGCTCATGCACCATGTTGGTACTTGAAACTTCGTCAGTGGAAGAACCTCGACGCCCAACAGCCGCTGCGATAACAGAATTCGTTCTTGTTTGATTAGCTTGCCCTGCATCATCAGAAGATGGGCCTGAATCAATGCTATCTCCTGTTGGCATCCTCCTTGATCCAGCCTTGGTAACAGATACGTTTGTTTTCAATACCACGTCTGCTGTTGTCTCCTTTGTCGATTCAGGGTGGATTTCAGAATCGTGTCGCTCATTCTCCACACTTTCGGAATTTTCACCTGCTTGAGCATCAGTTACAGTGTAGTCTTTCTCTAATTGACTATCAATTTGAAATTCCTTGGGATTCCATAACTTTCTCAGGGCTTGACCGACACTTGACCTACGCCTTTTGTTTTTCGGGATATTTGAGCTCTGCGAAGATGTACCTGGCTCAGACGCTCGTCGTGCCTTTGCACTTTTTCTTTGTGACTTCGACTCACCACTCTCTTCGTGGATAACTCCTGGAGTGGGCTCGGGAATGATGTTCTTAGAAGCTTCTGTAATCTCGCTTTGTTGGTATTCAAGATCAGCTAGAGATGTTATTCTGTCTGCTGTGCTGTTACTTGAGGACGACCTTTCTGGTTCGGGCAAGGCATCTGAAGTGATCTCAGCTTGTACACTTTCCTGTACTTGTGCTTCAAAATCTTCAATCTGTTCAGTACATGTCGTGGTCTCAGGTGAGTCGATAATATGCCTTTCCATTTCTGGTTCTGTCAGAACATCTGAAAGCTTCTCAGCTTGTACACTTTCTTGTACTTGTTCTTCTAAATCCTCAACAGGTTCATTCGTGGTCTCAGATGAATCTAATTTCTTGACATCACTATCAGAACCTTCCTCTGTTACGTCTTCTAGTGCTTTTTGTTCTTCCTCGGTTGTCCTCGTTCGATTCAATAACCAGTTGATGGCATTGGCTAAACTAGATCTCCTTCTTTCTGTTCCTGGTTCTTGCAAGGCATCTGAAGTGGTCTCAGCTTGTACACTTTCCAGTACTTGTGATACAACATCTTCAACCAGTTTTGTTGCGGTCTCAGGCGAGTCTAGTTTCTCGATACTATGCTTTTCCGCTCCTGTTTCTGGCAGAGCATCTGAAGTGATCTCAGCTTGTACACTTTCCTGTACTTGTGCTTCAAGATCTTTAACCGGTTCTGTTATGGGCTCAGATGAATCTATTTTCTCGATACTTCGCCTTTCCACTTCTGGGTGTGGCATAGCATCTGCAGGCGTCTCTACTTGTACACTTTCTTGTACTTGTTCTCCTATATCCTCGGGTTCGTTCGTGATCTCGTGTGAGTCAACTTCCCCAGTTGTTGCAGCATCAATATCAGGCTCCTCTGTTACGTCTTCTAGTTCTTTTTGTTCTTCCTCGGTTGTCGTCGTTCGATTCAATAACCAGTTGATGGCATCTGCTAAACTAGATCTCCTTCTTTCTGTTCCTGGTTCTTGCAAGGCATCTGAAGTGGTCTCAGCTTGTACACTTTCCTGTACTTGTTCTTCAAGAACTTTAACCGGTTCTGTTGTGGGCTCAGATGAATCTATTTTCTCGATACTTCGCCTTTCCGCTTCTGGTTCTGGCATAGCATCTAAAGTCGTCTCAACTGGTACACTTTCTTGTACTTGTTCTCCTATATCCTCGGGTTCGTTCGTGATCTCGTGTGAGTCAACTTCCCCAGTTGTTGCAGCATCAATATCAGATTCCTCTGTTACGTCTTCTAGTTCTTTTTGTTCTTCCTCGGTTGTCGTCGTTCGATTCAATAACCAGTTGATGGCATTGGCTAAACTAGATCTCCTTCTTTCTGTTCCTGTTTCTGGCAGAGCATCTGAAGTGATCTCAGCTTGTACACTTTCCTGTACTTGTGCTTCAAGACCTTCAACGTTATCAGTACATGTCGTGGTCTCAGGTGAGTATAGTTTCTCGATAATAAGCCTTTCCACTTCTGGTTCTGGCATAGCATCTGAAGGCGTCTCTACTTGTACACTTTCTTGTACTTGTTTTCCTATATCCTCGGGTTCGTTCGTGATCTCGTGTGAGTCAACTTCCCCAGTTGTTGCAGCATCAATATCAGGCTCCTCTGTTACGTCTTCTAGTTCTTTTTGTTCTTCCTCGGTTGTCGTCGTTCGATTCAATAACCAGTTGATGGCATTGGCTAAACTAGATCTCCTTCTTTCTGTTCCTGTTTCTGGCAGAGCATCTGAAGTGGTCTCAGCTTGTACACTTTCCTGTACTTGTGATACAAGAACTTTAACCGGTTCTGTTATGGGCTTAGATGAATCTATTTTCTCGATACTATGCTTTTCCGCTCCTGTTTCTGGCAGAGCATCTGAAGTGATCTCAGCTTGTACACTTTCCTGTACTTGTGATACAAGAACTTTAACCGGTTCTGTTATGGGCTTAGATGAATCTATTTTCTCGATACTTCGCCTTTCCATTTCTGGTTCTGGCATAGCATCTGAAGGCGTCTCAACTGGTACACTTTCTTGTACTTGTTCTCCTAAATCCTCAACAGGTTCGTTCGTGATCTCGTGTGAGTCAACTTCCCCAGTTGTTGCAGCATCAATATCAGATTCCTCTGTTACGTCTTCTAGTGCTTTTTGTTCTTCCTCGGTTGTCGTCGTTCGATTCAATAACCAGTTGATGGCATCGGCTAAACTAGATCTTCTTTCTGTTCCTGGTTCTTGCAAGGCATCTGAAGTGGTCTCAGCTTGTACACTTTCCTGTACTTGTACTTCAAGAACTTTAACCGGTTCTGTTATGGGCTTAGATGAATCTATTTTCTCGATACTTCGCCTTTCCATTTCTGGTTCTGGCATAGCATCTGAAGGCGTCTCAACTGGTACACTTTCTTGTACTTGTTCTCCTAAATCCTCAACAGGTTCGTTCGTGATCTCGTGTGAGTCAAATTCCCCAGTTGTTGCAGCATCAATATCAGATTCCTCTGTTACGTCTTCTAGTTCTTTTTGTTCTTCCTCGGTTGTCGTCGTTCGATTCAATAACCAGTTGATGGCATCGGCTAAACTAGATCTCCTTCTTTCTGTTCCTGGTTCTTGCAAGGCATCTGAAGTGGTCTCAGCTTGTACACTTTCCTGTACTTGTGCTACAAGATCTTTAACCGGTTCTGTTGTGGTCTCAGATGAATCTATTTTCTCAATACTTATATTCTCTATATCATCTAGAAATTTGACACTTGGTTTTGTGACTGCATCAGTCAAGGACGGCCTGTCATCAGATATATCTTTCAAGATTCCTCGACTGGAAGTCTTGTCCATACCATCGTCAACCTGGTTCTCAGTCAGGGACGGGTACTCGTGCGGTGGTTCTATTACAGACGTTGATCTTGATTGGATACCTTCACTGCTTTCTACTTCAGCACTGATCGTTTCTGATACCTCAGTTGGTGGAATATCGTTAGTTGAGCTAATTTCAGATATGTTTTCTGGTGATTTAATTTCTACTGCGCTTTTCTTTGGTCTCCAGAGCTTCTTCAGTGCTTCACCCACGCTAGACCTTCGTCTCTTCTTTTTCTTACTCATCGTATCACTTGTTTGAAGGTCTATTTTACTCGCTTTCACATCTTCAGCAGTTTCCGCCTCGCCGCCATCATAATGCTCGATGATGATCCCGGCATTCTCGTCAGATTGTTCTTCTATCTTTGATGTCTGGGGTGGTTCGTAGCTAACTAGCGCTGTGGTGTCGGCTTGCTGGTGTTGTTCCGTAAGTGTGAATCCACTGTCACTCTTGCGGCTTGCTCTTTTAACCAGCTCTACACTGTCTTTTGCTTCGAGAAGCTTGGACGATGACTGCGAGCACGAAGCAACCAGTTCTTTCTTAAAGTCCGTGGGTTTCTTTTCAATTGCATCCTAATATTATGTTAAAGACGTTTGAGTTTATTATATATATATATATATATATATACACACTTGATTTCAGAAAGGTTGTGACTATGACTATTGAAAATGACTGCACATTCACAAAAGGGTAATGCACGTGTTAATGTTAATAAAACTGATCCTAATGTTGGACTAAAAATAGCCGTCAAGAAGCGGGAGTAGGGGCATAGCTGCCTTTGTCAGGGAATAGCTGCCTTTGTTTGGGAATGACTGTCTTTGTCACATCAGTTATTGCAACTTCAATAGTCTATGTTCATAACGATTAATTATTGCTATTGCAGACGATTTTGTAACCCAATTTATTTTATCAAGGGATAATAATATACAGATATCAAAATCGGTAATGCATGCGTAACTGCAGAACCGTGTTTTCCTTTAATCTGGGGTCAAACTACAGCATTCACAAACTGATAAAACTCGTGACCAAATTGAACGAATTAGTTATTGATATCGACTCTTCCAATAACAAATGAGCCATTTCTGACTAAATAGATCGTGTGTCAATGAATTTTTAAACTTTGCTAGCGGAAAGCGCCGAAATCGACATTGTTTTTCATGCGCGCAGCTTCATTAGTGCTAACATGGATTGTCTTTATCAGGCTACCATTTGTAGCAATCAGTTGCAGCTTTTAAAAGTAGTGATATAAATCATGATAACTTGAAGAATAACAGCGCGCGCGCATTTGAAATACTCCCCGGCCCGCTGACGACTCTTCAACTTGCACTTTATTGTAAAAAAGAACAACAAACAAACTCACCCTTAAAGCTTTCGTTGGTGTTTCTTCGCTTCTTGAATAAAGCTTGTAGATAAAAACGATGACAATCAGAGTCCCCACGAGGACCACAAAACCAATCAAGTACCCATGAGTCACAAATATGCTCGTCCCATTGCACAGATGCGCAGGTGTTTGCACAGCTGTCGGAGGAGGACGTCCCGGCTTTGGGTGCGAACCCTTTGCCATGTGTTGACTTTTACATGTCCAAAGACATCGAGTTGCGTTGACGAGATCACATGTCAAAGCGCTTTGATCTTGAACACGCTTACTTGGATTATTTGTGACGTCACATTTCTCGAACATTCGTTCGCATTATTCTTATTAGCAACTAATGAGGATGACGTCACAATGGATAGCTCAATTACAAACTTAGATATTTCTGTACTAAACTGCAAATGGATTTTCGGTTAACTTTATTTATTCGGTTACTTCATTAATTCAAGCTACGATCTGGTTGTATAGCATTAGCGATAAATTCAAAATTCCAAACGCAATATTTTCATTTGGGTTAAAGATCGAATATTGAAACATGATGCACGGGAGCCCTGTGGTGACCGCACTTTGTTCTGTATATGACTATTTCCATAAACGTTGTCATCGCCGAAGGTGAAAGGCAATAGGCGATAAGCGTTAGGAGATAGTTCATTCCAAGATCCCAAGAATAGCTGGAATGACTTGTGATTCTGCTTCTTCTATTCTCGCCAAGAACATGGACCTTAGTGTTCAGCCCGGGGGGGGAGGGGGGGTACTACCACCCCAACTTGGGGTGTGCCGCCAGAACCTCAAAACCCTAACCCTATCCCAGACCTAAAATTTTGATTTTACATACCCTACCCCAGACTAAAACTAAGAATTGTACACCCTATCCCAGACTAAAAGACGGAAAAACGAGTTTTCAATAGATTGCAATCAATATTTACTAACATTTTTATTGTTTTTGTGTCAGCAGAAAACGTAGCCTATTCGCCAGACAAAAACGACCAAATCGTTAATTCTATCCCAGACTAAAATGATACCCTATCCCAGACAAAATGTCAAAAAATGATACCCTACCCCAGACCCAAAAGCCGAAAAACCATACCCTATAGGGCGGCACATACCTATATAGCAAATATAAGGGAGTACCCCCCCACCCCCCGGGGTGTCCAGACTGATTTAATGCCTTCACTCTAATTGCATGGCGACTTGAACTATAAATAGTAGTTAGCCACCCAACGCATTTTCCCATTCAAATCCTTATAAACTAATTCTTTTTATATCCAATGCCATTTCTTCTCGATCTATTCCAGGGAAAGGGTTAGACGCAACGATTCCTCTTTTCATTCTATATTTCCCCATTTATTTATAACCTGCCGGTTCTCTATTCCCCTTTGACCCCATCTTACATTATCATTGGAACCCTTTGATAGATTACTAGGAAATAGTTGAGTAAAATTTGTATATAATGAAGTAAGATGATGTTAAACACATACAACAAAAGAAGAAGCAGCGTGTCTTTATTCGTAAGCCCGCAAAAACTTCAGAATAATGGTGAGAACTGTTTAATTAACAGTATAAATCAATGTCCCGTTAGAGATGAAAATTTTACCCTCACAGGATTCCATTCTTCGGACATGACTTCCTCTAGAGCTAGTTGTGATGTTAGATCTTGTTCGTCGTGTTCTTCTTGGGCATTTTCGACTGCTGAAGTTTCTCGATCGCTGTTTTGTATCTGATCATTAGCACAATTTTCCTCGCCTTTTTTACTGGCTTCGCTGGTCTGGTCTTCACTGGGACCTTCATTTGACTTCAAAGTGGATGCCTCGCATGGAGTTACCTCAATTGAACTACCGCCTATCATGACTTTGTTAATATCAGATGTAGAATCGGCATCTTCAGGATAATTTTGCGATGTTTTGCGTTCCATAACACTGCCACTAACTCGAACGTAGTCTGGGTAATCACCAACTGCATGTTCTTCATCAAGATTGTCCTTTGCCATCGGGATGACATCTTCTCTACTTTCATCTGGACTTATTTGTGTTACTGTCCCTTCAGTTAAAGTAACTGTGGCCTCACTTTCCCCATAACCTTCGTCAGGATTGTTCCTTTCCATCGGGACGACATCTTCTTTACTTTCATCAGAACTCATTTCTGTCACTGCAACTTCATCAGTTGAAGTCACTACAGCCTCACTTTCTTCATACTCTTCATCAAGATTAATATTGTTCCTTTCCATCGGGACGACATCTTCTTTACTTTCATCAGAACTCATTTCTGTCACTGCAACTTCATCAGTTGAAGTCACTACAGCCTCACTTTCTTCATACTCTTCATCAAGATTAATATTGTTCTTTTCCATCGGGACGACATCTTCTTTACTTTCATCAGAACTCATTTCTGTCACTGCAACTTCATCAGTTGAAGTCACTACAGCCTCACTTTTTTCATACTCTTCATCAAGATTAATATTGTTCTTTTCCATCGGGACGACATCTTCTTTACTCTCAACAGAAATGATTCCTGTTATTGTAACTTCGTCAGTTGAAGTCGCTGCAGCCTCATTTTCTTCATAATCTTTGTCAAGGATGACATCTTCTTCGCTTTCTTCTGATCTTGATTCCGTCTTCACTTCAACGGAATCTGTATTAGGGACAGTTGAAGTAACTGCATCCCCACCTTCTGCATGAAGGCTTTCTCTTGCTACCGGAATAGCCCCTTCTTCTTCTGGGAGATTCTCACTTGCGTCAATACAGGTTTTTTCCTCGACTTCACCTTCAAGCACACCTGCTGCTGTGATCTCAACACAACTGTCGCTTAACAGAACAGTATCTTGGTCGAAGTTGGATGGAATTTCACCTTCCCTTTTATCATGGGCGCTCCCATGTTTCATCGGGCAAACGTCTTCACTGATGTCACCTAAATGAGTTTCTATCACAGATTCTTCGGCTTTACCCCGCTTTAACATATCGAGATTAGATAGCTCTTCATTTTCGGTCGCCGCATGAAGTTTTTCTTGCTCGTGAATAGAATCTTCTTTACTTTTCTTCATACTCCTCAAGCCATTATCAATCCTTTCCAGATATTCTTCGTATTCTTCCGCAGGGAATTCGAGGTCGAGGTCCGTCGCATTTTCATCATCAGAGTCATCAAAAAGAAGATCTTCTGGTTTATCTACTTCACTCCGTGAATTGTTATCTTCTTCAAAGTTACTTGGCTCCTGATAACAATTAAAATTATGGAAAAAAATCAGTCGAGCAAAGTGAAAAAGCAGGGTATCTGAAAAACAGGCTCTCCACCAAACCTGCCACCTCCCAAACAACTGAACGACCGCGAGCTGAGAGCTGCCGAACAACCGCAGCAGCAGCATTAACTAGCAACGATCAAATAAACCTACTAAACTACTATAGCAGTACGCAGATCGATGCTTTAACGGTATACAGCTATTTCTAAAAAGGCTGATGACGGTCTTGCTCGGCATGTTGCATAACAAGCATGAAGTGCACTACGAGTGATGTTGAACGCAATCAGCAAAGGATCACAGCGATATGGAATTTTAACAAACCTTGTCTGCACGTTTCTCCGGTACATTTCTCGTGCTGACGTTATTTAAATATGCATGAATATAATACATTTCAACCTTGGTAAAGAGCTCGGGGGTAAAGAGCATGCAACATGTCACAAAACCTTCGCCAACCCTTTTTGAAATAGCTGTATGTGAGTCGGTTAAGATTTTTTGTAGTCATACGTTGATTACTCAATTCATTTGAAAGCTCTCGTTATATTTAAGTTTAGAGAGCGTTGCCTTAGTCGTAGTCGTTCTCGATTTTACAGCTTTTCACGGATTGTTCTGTTTACTACGCGGGCGGTTGCATCCGATGCCGCTTAAAGGCGCGATGCACGGAGCATTTTCTCTGCAACTTGTTGTCTCGCAAAAAGTTGCAAGAGTGTTTACACGGTGCGACGGAGACGCAAAGAAAGGAAATTAGAAATGAATTATACTTTACGCAACGATTGCTGCAAACTTATCTCGCAATGTCTTTTTTAATTGCACTGTAGACGCTGCAATGACCATGCAACTTGTGTTGCAACGAAGTTGCGAGTCAAGTTTCAGAGAAAATTTCACCCGCGTCAGAACAGTTTTTCGCCCTACTAAAAAAAATTATTGCACGAAGAAATAAAAAGCTAGACCACCGTTTTTTAAACAGGACCACTGTTCAAATGGTGGCTAGCTACGGCCCTCATCAGCCAAGTGATTTTACAGATGTAAAAATGAATACTCGGATCGATATTACACCCGATAAAATGCTACGACATTTTAGCTACATAGCTCACGTCAAGTAAGTGCCAATCAGCTTCTCTTTAGACTGACAGTCTTATAAGTAATGCAGGCCAAAATGTTAAAGTTCTAACCTGTTTGGATGAGCTTTGCGATGATGCCGGCCAGTTTGAATACAATATATAGAACACAACGATGGCAGTGGCCAGTAGAGCAAGGATGATGGTGAAATCATCTAACATTGGCTCCTCATCTAGGTCTAGATCTGACTCATCATGAGCATCATCCATGATGATGAGGTTCAATTGAACTGGTGATCTTCAGTTAGGCTCACATGTTGTAAGCGTCAATCATGCCGCAGTGATCGAAAAGTATAACATGACGACAGCTCTCGGTTCAAATCTGTCAGCCATGACGTCATAATTCTCGAATCCAATCAAGGGTCTCTGATTAGTGCATTACGTCATAATGAGGTCACGGCTTATTTTTCTGTTTGAACGTATGTTCCAGCCTTTAAATGATATTGGTAGAGGTAAGTCATAACATTGGAAGGCAGTTTTATCTGACCTAGTTTCTCTTGTGAAACATTGTTATAACGTTATTCTTCTAAATAACAAATTTACTGAGCTAAAGAAAAATTAAACGTTAAAAAATGCGCGCGCTTTTAGGTTTTACCCATGATGCATTGAGGGATCAGTAAGAAACACATAACACACTCCCGCTTCACTTCATAAATATGCTTTGTCACGCACGAGTTTCAATGTGAGGCTTCGTGCATAATGCTCAGTAATTCGTGACAGGAGAAAAGATGTACTTAAATTTAGCACACGTAGCCTCGTACTGAAATGCAAAACACAAAGAAAGGATATTATTATTTTCAAGAGATTAAAAAGTAAGAATATTGAAAAAACAGAAGTTTCTTTACGAGCTGGAAATATCTTTAGCAAGCAACATTATGTTGGCATTAGGGTTTCATTAGGATGTTGGACCAGATTGCCCATCAATACTTTATATCTCTCTCAATAAGGGTTACATCAATAATTTAACATTAAGGACCTATATCTTTAATGTTTAATAAACATTATAGTAACATGAACTAGACAACTATATAACAACTTAATGCAACTACTGAAAGACAACAGAAAGATTATTTGCATAAAGATCATGGCAGATTAGAGCTATAACAATAAGTTTCATTGCAAGTTAAAGTGTGCTGTTTGGTAGCACTCATAAATAACGAGTCACTTTCTAAATAACCTCTTTAGGAACAAGAGTATGGATGCCCAATCATTTGTGAAAGTTTAGCTGAAGGAGTTGTCAAATATTTTCGGAATGTAATTTTGAGTTTTCACTTATTCATTTACTCATTCTTTCTTTCAATTTTGCTTTCTCGTTCTCAAACACTAGAAATACAGAAACTCGTTTTCAAAGACCTCAAATTATTTTCAATATTTTGAATGCTTTCTTCTTTGAAGCAATAACTCCTATGCAACAAAAACCAAAGATTATCAATAAATGAAGTGATATCACAAGAGTGTAAAATAATCTCTTTAATTTTGTAAACCAAGCTACCAAAAATCACTTCTATAAGATGGGATATCATTTAAGGTATAGACCCCTTGCACGGAGTCCCTAGAGGAATTGTTCTGGGGGACAAAACAATTTTTTTTTTGCATAAGAAAAGATGGCCTATTGTTTTTGCCCCCCTGAACAATTCCTCTAGGAATTACATGCAAGGGGTCCATAAAGCTATTTACTGATCTGTGACAACATTCCTAATTTTCTGTTCTTAGGAAAAGTTGTCCCATTGCAGGCTTTTAATATGACAATTAATATTTATATAAACATACATGAAATTGGTTACAAGAGACCAAAAGATTGGTGTTTGCATGCCTTCTTGTTTTGTTATTGTTGCTGTTATATGTTGTTGCTGCAGTTGTTACTTATTGTTGCTGTTGTTGCTGCTACTTTTGTGGTTGCTGTTGTGGCTGCTGCTGTGGTTTTTGCTGTCACTGATGTTGCTGTTGTTGCTGTTGTTACTTATTGTTGCTGTTGTTGCTGCTATTTTTGTGGTTGCTGTTGTTGCTTCTGCTGTTGTTACTTATTGTTACTGTTGTTGCTGCTGATTTTGTGGTTGCTGTTGTTGCTGCTGCTGTTGTTTTGGTTATCATTGTTGTTGCTGCTGCTGCTGTTATTTTGGCTATCATTGTTGTTGCTGCTGCTGCTGTTGTTTTTGCTGTCATTGTTGCTGCTGCTCCTGCATGGGCTGTTGCTGTTGTTGCTGCTGCTGATCCACTGTTGATGTGGGTTGTGTTGTATTGCTGCTCGTGTTGATACTTTTATTGTTGCTATTTTTAAGTTGGCACAAATGTGGTCTCCTTTCTAAGCCTTGACAATAACTTAAATGTTTTCCAGTATCTTCAGATAAATTTAACAACAAACCCTTGAGTTACCTAGAGCATATCTTAATTTAACTAGACTTGGTTTCAAAGTAAAATTAAGGTGAAGCAAGTTGACAAACGATATGCATGATTCCTCCTTCAATACTCCATTTTACAGTTCCATTGCAAGCTGAGGCTGGAGTTTCCTCGCATGATAAAAAGTATAGTTTTGCTATGCATGGAAACTGCAGCCTCGACTTGCAACTATTATTCATGGTCACTTGAACAGAACTGTAAAATGGAGTATTCACTTCACTTGCTTTACTACAAAAACTCTTTGTCAAGAACCAGTTTCTGTAGCATCCTAGAATCAACCATAAGTTGAAGATCTTATTGAAATAAAATATTCAGTGAGAGGGGAAGGGAGAAGGAAATTTGGATGATTTCAATTGGTGAAAACAATTCAAGCATTGGATCCATTTAGATTATTAAAAGAGAACTATTTTTTTGCTATGCTGCTATATAATATTATTAATATCTTAACAAAATAAATACTCTCTTTAAGAATCAGCATTTTCATTTTCACTTGACTCTTCGTCTGCTACTTTCTTAGCTGCTTTTTGGTCTAATCTTTGTTTGATGGCTTCAAGTCTTTTCCGTATACTTCCAAAGTCATACACTCCTCTTTTCTCCCCGAAGGGATCCTATGGAGGCAAATAAGTGGGTTTTTTAAAATATCTAGTTCATTTAGAACAGGCTATAGACTGGGGATCCTAGAGAGCCAGTCCTCCTCCTCCTATCGATGGTGGTTTAATTCATGCATATGTGTTATGGGGGAAAATGGAGGGAGGGATGGAATGTTCAGATTCATTGGGGAGAGGAGTGACCTGCCCATAGGAAAATTTGGATATGCCTGAGGAAGAGTAAGATTTTATGTCTAATACACGACTTTCAAAAATGGCCGCCAAACTCGGTTGGGACTAGGGACAATTGAATGGAAGCGAGGTAAGTAAGGCCTCATTAGTAAACAAAGTCTATTCAGTGCGATATTTAGTGTCAAAGTCACTCATCTCAATTCAAGTTCTTTAGCGTCTTTTGAAGTACATGTAATGACTTTTACCTGGCTTCCATTCAATTATTGTCCCTAGTCCTACATGTAACTGAGTTTGGGGGCCATTTTTGAAAGTCGTGTATGTTATTGTAAGTACTAGACTTGGCTATGCTAATGTGGTCACTGTGCCTCTTTAACTCTGTTGCCGTTAATTTGTTACATTTATTGGTACATTTAATTTTGGTGAAGTTAAAAACAAAATATGAAAACAATGGCTAGAAAGCATTGTTTTCCCATTTCCCTCGAATATGAATGAACTTGTTTTGAATGGGAATCAAACAAATAAGGATCTTTAATATTCTTAGGAGATTGACACATGGCCTGAAATGGAAAAACAGTGATTATGCCTATTGGGTGTAGCTATGCCACAATAATTTGAATGATCAAAAAGAACTTACTTGCATATTCTGTCCATTTAAATAAGACTTTTCATTTATTACAGACATATAATAGTCATAAAATTCTGGAAAAGACTTTTCCATAACATCCCTGGAAAAAGTAAAGAATTAAGTAAAGGTGGATCCAGCCAAAATTTTAGTGGGGGGGCTAATTGAGTTTAGGGGGCACTAATTGAGTTTCTTCTGTCAACACAACAGAAAACAATATAAAAAAGCATCTTTTTTTTTTCTGCTGAAGGGGGGCTTCAGCCTCCCTTTGCCCCCCCTGGATCCGCCCTTGACATTAGTAAGTAATATTACATTCTCTTCCCTGCATGATAAAGATGGTAGAGAACACAAGTCTAGAGACAGATACCTCAAAAACAAATGATGTGCTTTCAATCTACAAACAACCAATGACCAATAATTCAAGATCTTTCACAATCATTCTCCACTTTAGTTATTGAACTAACACTCCAAGGCTTAAATACTGATCAAGACCTCACTCACTACTATGAGCTGAGTTCCACTATGAGTTCCACCTCTTTCTCTTTCACTCCGTCGAAGGGCTAGTGTCCGAAACGTCATCTTTTCACGGTGTAAATTTTATCATTACTGAGTTCCACTAGCTCAGTTAGAGCTTCTGACTAGCAAACAGATGGTCACAGTTTGAATCCCACCTGGAGCTCAGATTTTTTTTCCAGGAAAAATTTGCTTGAAGAAACAGAATTCACATTTATCTTTAACCAATAACCTACCACCTATTCATAATAATTACTGTGGTTTTAGATATACATGTAGTATCAAATGACTTACTGGCTTACAAAAAAACCTATGAACATTCAAACAATAGCAAGAAAGAGTACTGTATATTGCACATACCTCAATGCTGCTGGACATTTCAGCTTGTCTTCCAACATATCTGATACAGCTACTCTTAGGGTTTCATGTTGTATGCACTCATTATATCGCTTACAATCACCAGCCTGCCTTTCCTATTAAACAAAAATGATTTTAAAAACATCTCAGCCATCCATGAATACATTTGCAGGAGGAACTGCATATTGTAGAGGTTTCAGGGCTTAAAATGGTGATTTGCCAGTCATACATGTAATGACTGGAAAAAATAGTTTTAGCTCGGCCATACTTCCTTCCTGGCTCAACATGGCGGGTCAAAATGACCAGTAAGACAAAAATTTGAATGGACAAGTTCCAATACTTCATTTTACAGTTCCGTTCGAGTGACCACGAATAATAGTTGCAAGTCGAGGCTGCAGTTTCTGTGCATAACAAAACTATACTTTTTAATATGCACGGAAACTCCAGCCTCGGGCTTGGAACGGAACTGTAAAACGGAGTATTCTTGCAAGACATTGTCTGATGACTGGCTGTTATTTTAAGCCCTGAAGTTTCCAAATTTTTCCTGATTCCATTTTTACTTTTCACTTTTCTCTAAACTGAGCTCCCATGAAGAGAACTTACCTGTTCAAAGCCAGGTTCATTGTGATAAGGGTTTTCATTCAGTAATGACTGAATTGATATAAGGACACTTGATAATGACTGTGCAGGACTCCATGCTGGACCCGACCAAGTACTATAAAGGAAAAAAATTATTATTATCATTTAAACTATACATATAATATGAATCCAACAAAAATAGGAATTATTGTTTGGCAAGGAAATGCATAAGATAAGTAATTTGGATTCCTAATGAACAATATTATGGTAAACACTGATGACACAAATTATTATTTTTAAATAACTTAGATTCACTTTGAATCATGGTTTTCTACGTTTCTCTCTCGTTCTCTCAGTGTCCCAAGTGTTTTGATCAGAGTATCAAACACAGAAAATCGTTAGAAACCTGTTACACATTTTTTCATTACAGTGCAACACGCAAAAGTATGACCACATAAGCTGGCGAAGTTGGCTGGTTTTACCAAATAAGGCATGCAAATGCTTGTTTTGCAGCAAAAATCCTTAGAGCATTGAAGTTATACATTGGTTATAATCTTACATGTTGTGCTGTAATACAAACTGTCTACAATAAGAAATGGTTTGCAGTGGTGTTTTATAGTATACTTACCCTATGATACTTAAGCAAACTTTACCATTCCTGTACAAGTTTGGATTAAACCTGACTTGTCCACCCCCTGTTGTCATTAATTTCACTCTGGGTGGTCTAATGGGGTAATCTGGTGGACAGCGAATCAGAAAGTAATAGAAACCACCTTCGTACGGAGTATCAAAGGGACCAGTTATCAAGGCATGAATCTGGTGGAACAATTAAACATTAGCAAGGTTTAATAATATCTACCTATTAGTATAAATTCACAGGTGATTATTGAAAATCTCATGCGCTGATTGGTCGAAAAACTCAGATTATCACACAATAATCACCTCCAGCGATAATCCAAAATCACGAGTTTCGGTTATTATTCCCTGATATTCACTTCCCCTTCGGCAAATTATTGTTAAATATTACAACCTAATACTCTGTCAACCTAACACCCTGTTCTTTTGGACTAACACCTTACTCACTGCATAGACCATATGAAAAAGGGTGTGTCCTTTGATATACCTTAGTTCATCAGTTATAGAGGATAACGACACTTCAATTAGAAAGAGTATATCAAAATTAGTGATCTTCCACAATTTCAGTGTCATAACATTAAATTATAAAAAAGCTACAGCTGTTTGAAATTAGAAAGGTTTATATCGAAACAACAACCAAGGGCCTACCAGCCTTGCTATCATGCTTTTGGTACATTTCAAATGCTTATAACTCTTTAGGGATTCAATATATGAAAACAGAACTTTCTGAAAGGATTAATTTAGACATGGTCTTTCTGGAAATGAAAATATATTTTTGAAATTACAAATTGTTCATGATGCTCGTTCCCAGTCTTACACTTGTTTTTCATATGGTCTATAGCACATTAATATTGATAATACACAGAACTTGTATCAATTCAAATATCAAGGACTGTGAATAAGCATCCTAAAAAGGGGAGAACTAATGTGAATAAGACTAAAAACGAATGATAAGACTTGAAAATTTGGAGAATGTTATAAATAAGCTGACAGAAGTATATAACCTACATGAATAACTTTAACTCTATTCACACTACTGTTATATACATGTAGTTTGCATTACTGTAAATTATGCACAATAGAAAATCAGTATTGATTATTGTACAATATAAGTTAAAATCATTATTACTAAATTACTATTGATACAACATATAATTTTTTCCCTTGATATTTTGCGTCATGAATGGATCTATTCAAGAACCACAATAATATATAAATGAATGGATATTTATTATAGTGTGTACATGTACCTACCTTGGTCATGTCATCTTTATCAGGTACGATACACATCCCAGGGGGTGGTTCATTATAGATACTCATTATGTCTCTGCAATTTAACAAAATTAACAATTATAAAATATTTGAGATATAAAGCTCGTGCTGATTGGCTGGTTACCATGTTTATATTAGAGAACAAAGACATGCTCGCACATGCTGACGATATGGCATTTTACTGTCCTGAGACCTCTGCCGCTGATTTACAAAGCAAGCTTAACTATGACCTTCAGGGTATATCTTCCTGGCTATATGAGCATAAGCTTACTCTTAATATTACTAAATCAAAATTCATGATCCTTGGCAGCCAGTTTAAGGTGAAGCATTTTCAGGATATGCAGCTAGTGGTGGATCAAGATAGTCTCGAGAACGTTACAGAGTTTAAATATCTTGGTATAATCATTAATCAACATCTCACATGGCATGATCACGTCGAGATGCTACACTCCAAGGTTGCACAGCACCTTGGGGTATTAAAACGTATTAGACACTTGTTACCCATCTATGCGAGGAAGCTTTTTGTCATGATGATGATAGTTCCCCTGCTGGACTATGCATCAATAATTGTCTGGGGTGATAAGAATAATAAGACCCTAATGAACTCGCTCCAGATACTCAACAATAAAGCAGCTAAATTAATACTCAACAGACCACCTTGGTCTTCTTCTTCTGAGGCCCTTAAAGAACTTAATTGGCAGGAATTATCTCAGCGAAGAAAATTTCAACGCTGTATATACATGTACAACCAAGTATCTGAAGATGTGTTAAACTTCCCCAAAGGCAAAGTCTTCCATGAGTACAACACACGTTACAAAGATCTATTGAGAACAGTTAAATCCAACACATACTGGGGCCTACAAACATCTCAGAATTCCTGCGTTCAAAGTTGGAACTCTTTACCTAATGACATTAAATTACTTTCGTCTTTAAGAAAATTTAAAAGAGCACTAAAATGTTATTTTTTAATTAGAAGTTAATTTTTAGGTTAAAATTATATATATATATATATTATATATTATATACTTACATATACTTTTATTTTTACTTTTTATTTATTCATCCATTATTAATTAATTAATTCATATATATTTTCTTTATTGTCTTTTACATATCGTTTTTTGATTTTACTTGTGTATTTCTTAATGCAGTTCCCTATTGTAAATCACTAATGTGACATACTTTCTTACTGTCGAAAGAAAGAAATATTATTATTATTATTATTAATCCTTCAAAAATATTTCATAAGAGCAGACAAGACAGCTGCTTATGTCTCTGTACTGCGATACAAACACTCTGGGAGCTGTAGAGCATGAGAGAAGCAAGAGAAACACTTGGCTATGCCTCGTGTTCCTAAGCTCGCTTCTCTTGGCTCTTAACAGCTCCCAGTGTGTTTATATCACAGCATAGAGACATGCGTTGCATTTTATATTCCTTAAATATAAAACAGTTTTCTATTTTAGATGCTTTAACACACAGGATGCTGCAAGAGGAGTATAGGAAACCACAACCCAAAGTATTTTAAAAAAAACTAAAACTGGGTAATACAGATATTCTATTTTATATCTTAAATATTGTGGGGTCTAACTTTAGCCAAAATAAAATATACTTGAAATATATACATGGATCAAAAATGCATAATAATTTTGTGAGGACAGCTGGGCCTAAGACTTCCTGCTCAAAATGTTCATAGATAACTAAATAAATAACAAATGTTGATTGGTGTACTTAATGTACTCCTATCTAAAAGATCTATTAAGCTATGGCTGTCGTATAACAATCACCAAAGATTGAATTAGAATTTAGAACTTCATTTTTAAGCAACGAGGCTAGGAAAACCACATAACCTGAAAAAAAAACCTTGAAGCACAGGAGAGAACCAACAACTCTACTCGCATACAAGATCAATTTAATGTTGAAATTTTCAATATTTCTTGTAGTCGATAAAGCCATCATAAAAACCATATTTGTGTTGGAATGACTCATTGGCTATTGCCTATGGGTTCATCAACCTTTTTTGAAATAGACCTCTTTAGGTTGGGAGTAATGTTTTTCAATTCCCGACTAGGTGTCTTTCCTAACGTATCCTTTCTTTGTTTTTAACAGTAACTGTTGTGCATGATCATGAGAAGGCACATGAATATTGGATACAACTCAAATAAAGAATCTTATTCTCAAGAGAATGACATGTGTATGGTCTGGAATGGGAAAACATTATGCACAAGCTAAAGAAGTCTACGGTTGTATAAGATTTGCCACAGAGAAAACATACACTATTTAAAAACTGTGTGCTTTCTCTAGCGCAAATTTTATATAACAATTTCAGGTTGAAAACATGATTTTGTTTTTATTTTCTTATTTGAAAAAATGTTTTGACTAAGTCTTCAATAAAGTTATTCTTTGATTGCACTTTACGTCATCGAGGCCATGTTGGTGCCATTTAACAAAAGATGTCTCATTAGCATCCATTGACATTAACAGTACCACAATGGCCGCCATGCTTTTGTCTTTTGACTCTCTTGGGAATGCTTGCAATCCATCAATTCGTTATATTGTTATTATTATTGACCTTGGAGTATTGACTCCTAACTTAATTAAACTGATCTCAAAATATTGGCGTGTCAAAAAAATTCAAAATAGCTTCGAGCTTTATATGAAAATGGGCTGGAACGAAATTTTGTTAGGAAATGAATGAAATTTCCAATGTTTTTTGCTTGTGTTTGTATTCTCCTTAAAAGACAATAAAGAGGAACCAATTAATATGTGTTTCCTAAGCTTATATTGATAAATAAAAACGCTGGAATATGGTATAAACAACCACGACTTTTTGTAAAAAAATATTAAGCTTAAAATTAAGATTTTTGGTGTTTGAAATCTTTGTAAATTAGAATTAATACAAGCTCGTATCTTGTCATATACGCATTATTGCATCATACACGCGGTTATAATAACAAAACCACCAAAGGATTTTAATCCTAAAAATGTTTTTTGGCAAAAACAAAGTTTTTAATCTCATATTCACAGTCTTGTCATTCTGGCTCAAGTACGGATACGTTTAAAATTATTCGGTATTCTGTAGAGGTTATTATTTCTTTGCTTTCTTCATATATCTTATTCTTATCCGGAAGAAGCTCACAAAAAAGAAAAAAGCAGCTTTTTATAAAAAGAGAAATAGAGCTTATAATAAATCAAGCTCACAAGTTCAAAATTCCTGTCCTTGTCCATCAACAATTTGTCTAAGAATGAAAATGTTAAAAAAAAACAGCCAACGTTGATTGGAATTGTCTTACCTTTTAATCCTTAAGATACATTGTGGTGTGACGGTTTCTTTATCCCAGTCTTTAGAGTGCAAAGGGTCCCACAAAGCATTTGATGTCGAGGAAAGAAAATCCGAATCTTCTTCCGCCATTTTGAACTTTTGCCCAAGATGAACATGCGCAATAACGATGAAGCCTCGTTATGGATACAGGAGCATCTGGAGGAAATATAAGAATGAATAAATGACAGATCAAAAATGTTAAAACGTTACGGATAGCTGATGTGATCGCATAAAAATTTAGATCAGAAAATATTCCCTTGATTAAGATGAGTACAAATGTAAAAATATATTGCAGCTGATAAAAAAAATATTTTTCAGTGATATTATTTTTGCTTGTTTAGGATAAAGCAAGCTAAGATTTCTTTCTTCGGCCAATATTTTCTATTTTTGTCGCAGTTTGAGTTGTGTTTACAATGAGATTTCATTAACAACTCGGGAAAGATAAAGTTTTATTGAAGCAGCTCTATCAGTCGACGGATCTTCACCCTGCTTGATTGCTGTTTTAAACAATTGAACTGATTTCTCTTGAACCTTTGATACACGGACTGCAGAAGGGTGGTACTCAAGGTATATACATCATGTGATTGTCATTCCGGGCCAGGGGGACCAGAGTTAGGGGCGAATCCAAGGGTAGAGAGGGGGGTGACTAGCCACCTCCCCTCTCTTTTGTGAAAACATTATCCGGATAAACTTTCACTCATTGAAGCTCTCAATTTATTTTTTGTCAACTTGAGACGCGCGTACTTCCCCCGCGTACTTAACAGCCCCCCCCCCCCTCCCCCCGTTTTAAAAATCTTTGATCCACCCTTGAATTTCTTGGTTCCATGTGCTATTGAACAAATAATGACGTGTTTTTCTTCTGTTTACTCAATTACGACTTTTAATATTTAAAGGTAATAACATACCATCCATACAATCAACATCCCAGTATTTGCTCTAACAAATTCCAAAATGTGCACGGAAAAAGCCGGGATAAGAAACTTCATAAGATGGACCGACAAGGAGATCTATTTAAAAAGCCATTTACCAAGACCTAAATGATAAAAACATAGAAATGCCGAATGCAACAAATTTATCTAAATCATTGATAATTTAGTTAAACGGGTTGCTAATAGCAACCATTATTAATGGCGACCAGGATTGATACAGTGATGACTTTTAAGTTTACCAATAATATCCCACAGTTTGCATTGGAGGTATTTTTTGATATTTTAATTAAATGAATTCGTTTAGATAAAGTGCACAAAGTTTTAACCAAAGTTATGAAACTTTGTATTTACCTCCAAAGCTAAGGAATTGAGGGGGCGATTTACTATGTCGTGACATGTTGACCTACTGAAAACCCTTAGCCAAGAAACAGCCAATCAGAAACGAAAAGAATGTTTCACATGGCTGCTTACTTGAGAGTACCAGAGTACTCGTCTGCAGTCAGTCTTCTTTGTTTCTTCTGCTTTCTTCTTTTTGAAATTGCACATTTTGGATCTTGAAGACATACTTCTTTATCAATACGGCACGCTTGGGGATAAGGGAAAAAATCATGTAGCTAGGGAATGATGTGTGCTATCGGGTTTGAAGTCATAAGGTAAGAGTAGTACTTTGATCAAAGCGGTTAGCAATTTGTTGACAAATTGCGCGCGATTTATAGTAAACTCAGTTATTATGATTTGTTACACTGCGAGAAAAACACCGGGGATCAAATATATTTTATTTTGATTCTCAGCTGAAGAAATAGAACTTTTCATAAATAAATAGATAGTTGAAGGTGTTCACTATGTAAATAATCAGCACTATACTGATTTGGAGTTAAAAGTATTAGGAATACTCAAAAAGTGCCCGAGTGCGCCTTGGTGAAGTTTTGAAATATAACTTATTCATCAACTTTATATTATACATTAGACTTTTAGAGCGAAAACAGTTTTTTCTTTAGATTAATATATTTTTGACTTTCTTACTATCACAAGTACCCGTAAGAAAGGAATGTCAACATAATATACAATAAGAATTAAGACCCTAAATGGCACGTTGCAATCACTATTACCATAAAATTAGGGATCAAAATGTATCCTAAAATTGGCTTTAAATATGTGCGTAGTTTCTGGGTGTTCCACGTTTTTAACATTCGCGCTCAACTTGTGAATATTGGCACGATAATTTGCAAGTAAATTTTCAAAACAATCTAACTTTGCTTAAGATAGGAATAAATGTTATTGTTGATTGTTTGGCTGATGTGGGTTTTTGTCATCGCTGTGGTGCATTATGAACACAATGCCTTATAAACTTCAAGAAAATATAAAAATTAAAAATTTACAGCTTTCTAGGGTTTGATCTGCTTTTGCTAACCGGCGCATGACAGCGTACCGGAGCGAAGGTTAATCGTTCGAATCCGTTTTCAGACGCAGCTGCATGTCAACTTTGAACAAAACTTTTCAAAAATGTCACACATTATTATGCTTCGAGAATCAGTATTCCTTACACTCTTTTGGAAAAATTATTTATTTGAAAATTATTTAAGTCAGAGAATATTCTTGAGCTACGCTTGAGAACTGCGTTCCACTTGAGCAAAAACATTAGTGTACTAGCTGACTTTGGCGCTCTCCCCATACTAAGAAGGCAAGCTCTATAAATATATCCTTAAATGAGAAACGAGGGAATTCATTTAGTAGTCCTGACGAACACAAATCAATACTTCAAAGTGAATTCAAGTTGATTTTTAATTGATTTTAGTTTAGATAATTGTGTATCGTGTGAGAAATTGCGCGCCAAAATCTAGTTAATAATCTACATAATGACAATAGCGTAATTCCCTCCATGAATTATTCGTATATCGGGTTAAAAATTGGTTTTATAAGTCAATTTTAAAAAGCGCATTTTGTGATACTTTAAGCTTACAAGTTAACAAACGGGTTCGATGAGAGTTTGCTGGGAATATTTCCTGGGTATTTTTATGATGATAATTCTTCAATAATTCTGATAATTCTGATAATTCTGATTTTTGATGCAAAAATGAATTTTTATTCTAATTTGATTACTGATGCTGGTTCTAACAGTAATGATCTATTCCGTTCTATTGATCGATTGCTACACCGTATACCTGAGAAAAAACTACCAACCTCAACTTCATCCACAGATCTAGCTAACAATTTTGTTTACTTCTTTAAAAACAAAATCGTTAACATCAGAAATGGCTTCGTTCCTACGTCACATCTTTCAAATGATTTCTCTTATCTGGATTCACCTAAACTGGATTGTAAAATTGATTCATTTTCGCCTATCTCTATTGATGAATTATCAGCCATTGCGAAAAAGATGTCATCTAAATCCTGTAGTCTTGATCCTTTTCCTGCAAGTCTCCTACTTGGACATTTTGGTGCATTACTGCCTACTATATGTGAAATCGTTAACCTGTCACTTCAAACTGGTGTTGTTCCATCTTCTCTTAAAGTTGCTGTTTTAAAACCGTTACTGAAAAAACCATCTCTTGATCATGAAATTTTTGGAAATTATCGCCCTATCTCTAATTTAAAGAATATCTCCAAGATTATTGGAAAAGTCGTTTCCCTTCAGCTAAATGATTATCTGTCTCTGAACAATCTCCATGAACCATTGCAGTCTGCATACAAAACATTTCATAGCTGTGAAACTGCTCTTCTTCGAGTACAAAATGATATCCTCCACTCCATTGACAATCGTTCTTGTGTTGCCATGCTACTCTTGGACCTATCTGCTGCATTTGACACAGTTGATCATCAAATTCTTCTAGATCGTCTCCATACAAAATTTGGCATTTCTGGCATAGCTCTTCAATGGTTTAAGTCCTACCTCACTGATCGCTTTCAATTTGTTTCCATTGATGATTTTTCTTCTGAAGCCCTTCAACTTGATTGTGGCGTACCTCAAGGTTCTGTACTTGGTCCTTTGTTGTATCTCCTTTATACTTCTCCAGTAGCTGATATCCTCCGAATACACAGAATGTCTTTCCACCTTTATGCTGATGACACTCAATTATATATTCCTTTCTCCTGTAATGATGATTTGTCCCTTAATGATTCCATGAATCTGATTGAAAACTGTCTATCTGATATTGATGCTTGGATGACTACAAATAAATTGAAACTAAATAAAGGCAAAACTGAATTCCTGTTATTTTCTTCAAAGCACAGCCCACAGTTAACTCTTCCTTCTCTTCAATTTGGTTCTGATGTGATAATGCCCTCAATGCATGCTCGGAACATTGGTGTCATATTTGATACGCATCTTACTTTGGTTCGTCATGTGAATAATATTTGCAAGTCTTCTTTTTATCATCTCAGAAACATTGCTAAAATAAGAAAATACATCTCTTTGAAAACAACTGAAACTCTCGTCCACGCGTTCATATCCTCCAAACTCGACAACTGTAACTCTCTGCTCTTTGGCTTACCAAACAAACTCTTAGATAAACTACAATCTGTACAGAATGCTGCTGCCAGAATAATCACTCTTTCCCATAAACATGACCACATTACACCTATCCTCGTTAATCTGCATTGGCTACCAATTGAATCTAGAATCAAATATAAAATCCTATTACTTACTTTTAAAGCTCTTCATGGCCAATCTCCTATCTATATCCGGGAACTCATTTCAGTGTATAAACCGAACCGTAATCTTCGTTCTGCATCACAAGTTCTTCTATCAGCACATCCTTATAATCTTAAATCTTATGGTCATCGCTCCTTCTCTGTGGCTGCTCCTGAACTCTGGAACTCACTTCCAATATCTCTCCGAAATGCATCAAGTCTTGCCTCATTCAAAACTGAACTTAAAACTTATCTCTTCAAATTAGCATATTCTTTGTAAATTATTTTATTTTGTCGTTGTCTTTGTCGTTTGTTTACTAGCGCTTAGAACAGATTTGTATTTGCGCTTTATAAATAAATATTATTATTATTATTATTAACAAACTTAGTTAGAGGCTAAAATAAGAATGCGGATTGAAACGCAATTTCTCCGGCATTCGACTTGAGCTAATAGTCTATGATTTTCAAAAGGTGTATTCTAACGCATTTATTCGCAAGCGGATGAGGAATCTAATAAGTTAAGGTAAAATCTGGGTAAAATCTTTCACTGCGAATGTCCTTCACTGATCACGAAACAATGGTGTAATATTTTTATATTTTTCGCTTAGGCCTATTGTTTGGTGCCCAATGGAGTCGATCGGTAAGATCTTGCATGTTTTCTTCATCAGAGAAGAATAAGCGATTCTCTTCAGTAATTCTGGTCCAGCGACATGGGGGGAGGGGTAGGGGGCAAACCGTCCCCTCTCTAATACTCTTGCTTCGATAGTTTGTTTCTTATCTCCCTCGATGAGATAACAGAGTTCGAGGGTAAATGGTAACTCTAAAACAAACGAAGGA